>NW_006800562.1:101958-116987 GCF_000485575.1 Poecilia formosa | reverse complement strand
GGATCTCACTCCCAGAGGGAACAATAGCAGACATAGAGCACAGCTACAAGTACCTGGGAATACCACAAGCAAATGGCAACCTTGATGCCATTTGCATCCAGCAAGCAAATGGCAACCTTGATGAGGTCACAAGGAAAGGAGCCACAGCCAAATACCTCCAACGAATAAGGCAAGTCCTGAGAAGCCAGCTCAATGGCAAAAACAAGATCCATGCAATAAACAGCTATGCCTTACCAGTAATCAGATACCCTGCTGGAATAATTAGCTGGCCAATGGAAGAGATAAAGGCCACGGATGTTAAGATCTGTTCGGTCAGGATTTTACACCGACTCTAGCCACGTGCATCACAGGTAGATTCTAGTAAAGCATTGATTAATGCCCGATTTTAAAATTAGTTAACTGGACTTGTAGCCATTATTTTGTGCCTATGTGGCTGGACACCACACGGCACGATCGAACCCGATTGAACTGTTATACCTAGGATATCTGTCGGCTAATGTGTCTCTCAGGTTTTGAAAATGGGCGACAGTCGGCCGACAACTCGTGTTGTGTGCGCTGGACATTACACTAAGGAAATAGGAAGGGAGGGTCAGTGGAGAGCACCGGAGTTGAGCCTTTTTTCATTCAGTGTCATCAACAGAAAGAAAAAAGGCAGGAAGAGACGATAAAGCCGATAATTAAAATGAGGTCGATAGGTTTAATTTATCGTGCGATTAATTAATTTATTGTTTATCGCAACAGGCCTAGTGGGGCTTCAAAACTTTACAGTCTTATGAGATATTTTCACCCACCAAAACTTAAGTGAGCATGGGATGAAGATCTGCAGAATGAGTTAACTATGGAGAAATTAAAAGAAATAACAGAATCATGGAATAAGTACAGACACCTCCAGTACTTATGTCTAAAATCATATATAGACTCTAGGCTACCTGTATGGATAACACAGAAGGTATAAGCACTTCATAATGTGAAAAAAATAAATATTTTGGTTTTGACGTACGGAGTGGAAAGTAATAAGTTATATTTACATCTATTGCTGTAATTACAGTTTGTCTAATTTGTCCTTTAAGTAGTTTAGAAAACCTGAGCTTTTACTTTTCTATGAATTTTGAGTAAAGTTACTCAGTTACATTTGAAATAATATCCATTAATGAGTAAAGATAACACCAGAAAAAACAGCATTGATCTTTCAGCTTTGTTTGTGTTCAGATCTCATGTTGCATCAACTGGAAGACAGAGGAGCAAAACCTATGAAGCTTAGTTCAAGTGAACTTCTGAGAAAAAGAAAAGCCCTTGCTGAATTTAATGCATCAGTTTAATTAAGTATAGACAGTAGTTTTATCAGACATGGCAAACTTTAATATTTTAACAACAAATGTAAATGTCAATTGTATCAGGTACTTGCAATTATAATTTCTGTTGACTAAAACTTAAGACAGAACTCCAGGTGCTGAGTTTGGAATCAGTTATTTAAAACTATTAGATAGGAGTAACAAATATCAGCTGACATAAAATATTGGAAATTAATTTCCCATTAAAACTACACATATTTTGTGTTGCTTTTTATAAAAAAAAACAGTTTGAGGCAAAGAGGTTCTCGTTTCCTTTGTGATCAGCTGAACTTTTGCTCATCAACAGTTCAGAGCAAAAAGTAATGAGGTATTTTTGTTCATCAAAGAGTACCTCATTATAAGTAAAATAATGTTAAAAACAAATAGTTACTTTTAACATTAGTAACTTTATTTGTATTTAAGTTGTAAGTTTGTATAGATAACTTCGCCATGACTGTCTTTTCTTTTGAACAAATTAGTTGTTGTTCTCTGCACTTTTTTCAGGTTTTGATTTCGCTTGACTTAAAAATTCAGTCCTGTGGTGTTTCCCTGGTTTTTATTTTAAAGCCTATAAATGATAACCAATTTATTGTTCGTCCTATCCCAGTGCAAGCGCCATTTTTTTATGTCTGTGGACCACCTGTGTAAAATGTCCTAAATGAAGAAAGCATAATCTCAAACATTAGTGCACTGCCTTGCTCTGCATTAGCTTTTTCCCTAAAATAAGCATTTGGCAATTTTTTTTGTTTTTAGGTACATTTAGCATACTGAATGGAACAAGTCAACGTAAAATAACATGCTAGGGATACCCAACACACTACTGACAGCTTTTAGGCTAAACTTAGCATTTTAGCTAATTTTAGATTATACACTAATTTTAACATATTGAAGAAGTCCATGTTGGTCAACATGCTTGTAATTCTCCTCAAACCACTGAGTACATTATAGCCTACTTTAGCATTGATGATAATTTTTAGCATCAGAATGCTGGGTTCTAACTCATGTTTAGACATTAATGACTGTATATATAGTTATTTTGAGGGAAGAATAAATTTACACTCTTATGTAAGCTGCATACAGACTACTTTTCATTGCATCAAATTGTCATTTTGTCAGTGTTGTCCCATGAAAAGATATACTTAGATATCTGCAGAAATGTGAGGGTGGACGTAGCCTGGTGCTGCAAGGTTGGAGTCCTTGTCCTGTCAGGCGACGGGACCTGGATAATACCCGTGTTAAACGGACGGCGGAGTCCGGCAACGACAGGCGCTTAAATTCCGTAACAAAAGTATGTTTTTATCTTCTTTTTTTTTCAAAATCTCTTTCTCTTTCTTACTGTTTATTCAATGTCACATGCTGTTTTTATTTTGTTTTTTAATTATGTAAAGCACCTTGAAATGCCTTGCTTCTGAAATGTGCTATGCAAATAAAATTTGATTGATTGATTGATTGATTGATTTGATATATATATAGTTGACGTACGGTGACGCCACCATACGTCAACTGCAGCGTACACAAATATTATACATATATATATATATATAGAGAGAGAGAGAGAGAGAGAGAGAGAGAGAGAGAGAGAGAGAGGGAGTATAAGAACATGTCTAGGGGCCTAAGGAAGTACAGCATACATCAAATGTAGTAAGGTTTAAGATAATTTTAATATCAGACTCTCACTCCAGGTCAGATCAAATAAGAAAGGGCTTATCCTTCAACAGTGTAGAGAACGCTTCATACGGGATAATATCAGACAGTCGGCTTCCACTGGTTGAGGGTGGCGGCTTTATCACTGATTCATATGGACAGGATGCATTTCCAGGCACAATGATGTCAGCAGAACATCATTGTGCTCAGTCAGTCCCAACAAACATTTTCTTATACTCAGAAGAATATTGCGCTTAAAAATGATAACAAACTGTTGATATTTTATGCCCAAAAACTGTTGAATATAGGGCAAGTCCACAAGCAGTGAGTTAAATGAATCAATAGCAGATTGATGTTTGATACTGAGTTCTGACAACGTTGGATTCATCCAATGTCTGGCCTCAGGAGCCTATGCAAGATAGGCTATAGATCACTCCTAACACTTTCTGTCTCTCCAAAAGGAGTTCGACACCAGAACCTTTGAGGGGTGGTTTCTCAAGGCCTCAGTCCTCAATCTCTATTATACCCACATCAGTTTCCAATTTACCTTTTACTCTATCAGAATTGTTGAGTAAAAGATGCAATATAGATCATCTAGATCTACATTGAGATCATTGAGGGCTCTATACACTTTCTGAGTGAAAGATTTCAGCTGACACTAAATACAATTTCTCACTTACAGAAATTTAATAAAACAAAGTCATATTTAGTTTGTTGAAATGTGAGAATTGGGCCTCCCTTGAATCATGTCTCCCACAATTTTTATACTTCTGCGCTCTCAGTCAGCGAGACCAGATCAAAATCCAGGTTGAAAGTTGGGATTCTCATAAATAGGAGTTAGCAAGGAGAAACAACTATCGTATACCCTTTCAGTTTTCCTGAATTTACACCAGATGTTTAACATCTTCTTTAAAAGCATGTTTACCAGCACCACAGCTCTAGCATTTCGTAAAGACACCCTAAAGCGGCTGTTTCGCCACATTGAGTCAAGGTCGTGTATACCCCATTCCAAAAGAAACCTTCACTGTGCAGCCCACAGGTAAACAGGAAATGATGGGGCAGCTAATCCTCCCCTTTAAACAGAGAAAACTAAACTATATCTTAACCTGTTCTTTTTGTTATGCCAAATAAAAGATAAATCGGAACTATTTAAAATTCCACTAATCTTCCTTGACAACTATATTGGCAGCATCTGAAAGCAATACAAAAGGCGGGGAGAATGTTCATGTCGATCAGATGGTTACGACCCAGAAGGGCTCCATCCAAAAAGACAGCTGCATCTTTGGGATGTTTAAAGACTTTTTCCTGTCCGTTATGTTTGATCCTGAACACAGCCATCCGGCTGCATTGCAAACACAATCCCTCTTTCCTTAAGCTGTTGCTTCATCTAGTAAAACTCCTGCCGATTCCTTTCAACAGCAGCAGAAAAATCCTCAAACATCATGATCTGGGCACTTTTGTAGACCAGAGACTGAGCCCTCCTCACCTCCTGTATAATCCAAGTTTTGTCTTGAAAGTCATGGAGCTTCAACACTGCCGGGGTTGCTGGTTGGGGCCCAGACAACATGCAAGAATGCAGTGACAGCAGTCCAGCTTCACACATCCTCCTTTGAAGCTAATCTGTAGTAGCTCCAGCAGCCAGGCCTTGAAGAAGGCAACCTTGTTAGTATCTTTGCAGCCCCCAGGAAGCCCAATGACACAAATGTTGCACCGCCGGTCGGGCACACTGCCGGTGTTTCTTTCTGTGCCCAACCACAATCCATGGAGATCCCATTTGTCTTGATATCTCCTCCAGATAGAACGAGTCTGATGTGAGTCATTCACCATGTCAACATGTCATCTGTGTCCTATTTTCACCAACTTTCTATAATAATGTATAGCTTGTCTAGTTGTTAAGAGAGCTAAAAGCTGTTCCGTCCGTTGCATAAGTGTCCGCTGCCATGGATACCATTAAATAATTAATAGCTATATAAATAAATATGATTCAATAATTAATTAGTTAAATTAGAATTAAGCAGTCATATTCTCATCAAATGTACAACAAATCCGCCCGTCAACATGTGCATCTTCTCCGACTGTTGGCAACCTGACAGGCAGCCCCTAGAATTAGGGGACCCTGCACAGAAGAGAGGCTTTTAGGAAAACAGTAGTTCGATTAATCTGCATTAGATTAGATAGAATTTAACACATTATGTTCAAGTAATGTGCCAAATTGTCAGATTAATTGCATGTATAACATGTAAACATTTGACAGCCTGTATGAGTTAAAACTTTTTTTCTAGGTAGATTTTGTGGATGTTACATGTATGTAATGTTTGTAACTCTTGTTTTATGTTGCTGTTCATCTTGGTTGCTTGGTCTCCCTTAAAATGAGATTCTTAATCTCAATGGTGACTACCTGGTTAAATCAAGGTTTGTAGTAGTATTTATTATATCAAGATATCAATTATTCATACCTTATTATGTATGTATGTATGTCTGGCCAAAAAAAGGTTGTCATCAAAATAAAGGTCACACACAAATATTTCATTGGACCACCTCTAGCTTTGATCACGGCAAGGCCTTATAAACAAAACCCCACTCAGACAAAAGAAAAGAAAATCCTCTAAACAGGAATGAAATTAACGGTGCTAAAAGTTGAAGACAAAGGAATTTTGACAGACCTTTAGTGAATTCAATGAACTGTTAATGTGCAAGTTGTCAGAAACACATTTGTTTGAGGAATAAGGCAGTTTTTTCCTTGCAGAAATTGTCTACCTAGTTTTGAAGAGATCACTGTTACACTCACCTTCAGTATCCAGCTGTCTGTAACAATAACTCGGGCTCCAGGCACGCCTATCACAACTTTGTCTATTCGTCTGAACTCTCTGTTGATGCTGGCTGCCACATGGCCAGATGTGGAATAAGGAAGCTGTGCGTGAGCTTTAAGTGTCCTGCTGATGGGATGGTTGTGCCAGTGGCAGCAGTACCAGTAAATGACAAGCAGCCAGCTGGTCATTTGAAGGCTCACAGAGAGAAAGAGAAAAACTCTCCAGCTGTCACTAATCTGGTGAAAAACAATACAATAGGGCTCAGATTAGATAGAAAACTTATCAACTTGAATAAATAAACTGAGCTTGATGTTTATCTAATTTTTGATAGCCACAGTAGTGGTGTGAAAAATAAAAGGAACACACCACCACGGTCAGTTCAGGAGGCCAATGGAACGCTCCATATTTGAGTGAGCAGTGCTTAAGTGCTCCTCTTCTGCACTCTGGAGGCTTGGAAAGGGGGTTAAGGGCCAGCACCTGATATTGTAGTCACTGTCACCTGCTGGTTATATCGCTCAAGTACATCAGGCCCAAATAATTCAAATTTCTTTCTTGTGCCACTTGTTCGATTGTGCAGAATTATGCACTAGTGTCACCACTCTATCAACATGTTTACAGTCTGTTTGCCTCAGACCTTGCCACATTTATGTGTTAATCTGTGGTACATATAACCTCAGTGATCATCCACATTTGTATAGTATCTCAGAGAAATGTGAGAAAACTGATGAATTGTGCAGACTTTAAGTTGGCCCAAAACCCCATTTTAATTCGAAAGGTCCTTATGGCTCTCCAGCAGAAGCATAAATATCACTGTTGTTTTGAATACTGATGACAAGTATGATATGGACTGAATTTAAATGACAAAGGAATCATGGTGGAGTGTGGCAGTTCATTCCAAAAGCTGCAACGCCTCGTTTTCCTGACGCAGCCCAGTTGGGTGGAATTTTTCAACATTTGTTAATTAAAAATTTAGTTTATATTTTAATGCGAATTACTTCAAATCTGTAACTTATGCATTACTAATCCCTCTACACTTGAATATCGAGCAACATCATAAGTATCCAAGGATCCATAAGGTGCCCATTTAGGTACATATTTATATCTTGGAGGCTTAGTGTGCTGACTACTCATTTATCAAAATATTTATTGGCCCAATTTAACACTCGTTCGGAGCAGTTAAATCTTAGCTGTTCATTTCAGAGCACATTAATTTAAGTGATCTGAAATGACCCAACAAGGTCATGCAAAAACAACTATTTAAAACTAGTCAAATACACTTTACTCTAATGTGTCTGGTGACCCTCCATTCACTTGATTGTTGAAAGCTTAGGGTGTCAGTCTGTAACGTATTGCTCCACTTGTGTTTCAAAACAGTTGTGGCTCTTATAATTCTTGCATGACAGGTCGACCAACTGTGAATATTAGAGGATGAATATGATCATATACTGTGTCTGATTTGAATCCCAAATACTGATTAAAACGGCACCTACCTGGTGAACATATATCAGGTTCTTTTCTGGGGCAGCAACACACATTCCCATGAAGTAACCTGGGGAGAATAACAGCGTGGGTATGCTTCCCAGTAAATATCTAATATTCCAGTAAATATTACATAACATTTACTGGGAAAAATGTTAGATATGTGGGGTTAGATATAATTAATAATATATTTATTATCTAAATATACTATCTAATACATTTAGATAATATATACTGGAAAGAATACCCATGCTGTATGCATGAAAGCATACCAGCTCTTGGTAATTTAGATTTTAAATTAACAAGATTACCGGATCAACGCTCTGTAATCTGAAAGTCTGTGACCAAGAGTCAGCTAACAGCTAACCTAGAGGAAGAGAACTGTGGATCAGTACAGTGAGGCTGGTCCTCCTCAAATGGTGCCCGATGAAGTCAATATCCTCACTGCCCAGCCAGGGCGAAAACGCATTTTGGATGGTTAAACCTGCTGCGCGGAATTCGTTCGGTGTAAAGATAAGACAAACAGCAAACACGGTATAAGCCAAAGTGAAAGATAACTCCGGATTCTCCATATTTCCTGGACTTTACTTCCGTTTTATTGCTCTTCTGTGTCTTTAGCTTGAATGCGTGCTGTCTTCTTCTTCTTCTTGAAATTTATCCGCGGTTGGCAAGAAACGTTAGGTGAGCATTACCGCCACCATCTGGTAAGGAGTGTGGACCACATGACAAAAAAACAAAACAAAAACAAATATATATATATATATATATATATATATATATATATATATATATAATTTTGATTTATTTATTTATTTTTTGAAACCTACACTGTTTCAAAAAATCAAATATAGCCTGATATACTCTGCTTCCTGAGTCCTATTTCAGTAAATCGATAATGTCAAATTTAATTTTCATATTAGGTTCCTAATTAATTTGTTTCTCTGAATCAGATCATTCTTACAACTCAAAATAACATGTTCCACCATCTCATCTTCCACACAGTCACATTTCCCTGTCTGATGTTTCCCTATCAAAAATAGTGATCTGTTCAATCCAGTGTGTCTGATTCTAAACCGTGAACTAATTATCTCTTCTCTCCTGTTTCTTTCTCTTTTTCTCATTTGTCCAATTCTCTTTTGGATTTTATAAAACCATCTTCCTTTCTTTTCTTCTACCCATAACTTTTACCACCTCTCTTTTGTTTTTTGTTTAATTATACCCTTTATTTCTGTTATACTTAAACTAACATTAATATCTATCCTGACCTGATTGGTACTCTCCTTAGCTATCCTGTCTGCTTTTCATTTCCTTTAATCCAGTGATGTGCTGGAACCCATATGAAATTTATAGTTAGCCCCATCATATTGATTCTGTAAAGTGTTTGTTGTATTAAGGTAAGGTAAGGTAATTTTATTTATATAGCTCATTTTCAGCAACAAGGCAATTCAAAGTGTTTGACAATTAATATATCTGGTCTACTGTCTGACTGATTATTTTGCAAACTGACTAATGAAGAATTACAATCTAAGCAAATGACTGATTTTAATGGTCTTACCTCTTCCACCCATTGAACTGCTAAAAGCAAAGCAAGCATTTTCCCTGTATACAGAGACTCCACTAATCCTTTTCTCTACTTTAATTTGAAACTGTTACTGTTACTGTTACTACCCTATTAGCTATATTTTTTGATGCATCTGTGTATATTTGTATATATGTAACCAGATCCTTTTCCTCATTCCTTATTTTAGCACAGTGTGAAAAGTTGTCATGAAATTACAATTCTTGACCCGTAAAGAGATGAAGAAAAAAAAGCCCTGTAAGTTGTTTTAAAAAACATGATTTTTAATGGTACAATCACTGATTAAATAACTTTACCTTCATTTTAGCAAACTATTTATTTTTCTATGTACTGATGTACATATTTAAAACACAAACCAAAAAGCTCTTAGTATGGCCCTCCTCCTTCATAAGCAAGTAGCTGTAGTTCACAGAGAAAGGCCACGAAATAGACAAAGCTTATCTTTTTACTGTTAATGCATGACAGAAAACACGTGACAGAAAATAATTGAGAAACACTGCTTTAAGGTTAAGAAGAATGAAGCTAATGTATGTATTGGGTAAACCTCCAGGAACATAATTATGGTTATAGTTAAAATTATTTTGAAAGATTTAAAGATAGCATAGTTATACAGATGGGTCTAAAGATCCAACTAGTGACAGAACATAGGCAGCTGTGAATATCCCACATCATAAAGTTGTGATTAAAAGGAGAACAACAATCATCTAGAAGTTTATACAGCTGAATTAACTGCCATTATATTAGCTTTGAAATAGTTGCTTGATGGCAGTGTTAAAGAAGCAAATAAATCTATAATTGCATCAGATAGTCAAACTGCATTATTAAGTATAAAATCTGGCAAATCTTGTAGATTTGATTTATTATTAGTACATATCACTTATTAGTTCAGCTATGAGCTGTGCAGTGGCACAGTTGGTAGCATTGTTGCCTTGCAGCAAGAAGGTCCTGGGTTTGACTCCAGGCCAGTTCTTTCTGCATTGAGAGTAGAAATTAAATGCAACTGAATAGCCTATGTCATAATTATCATTTAAAAATTGACAGGTGCATGTTCTCACTGTACATGTGTGGGTTTTTCTCCAGGTACCCTGGCTTTGCTCCCTCCCACAGCCCAAAAACTGTCAGGATTGTCAAAAATGACTACCAGGTTAATTGGCCTTTAAATTCTCTGCGTGTGTGCACTGTTGTTTGTCCTGTCTGTCTCAGTGTTGCCTTGCAACACACTGGCAACTTGTCCAGGGTGAACCTTGCCTCTCGCCTGAAGTGTTAGCTGGAGATAGGCACCAGCACTCCTCCTGACCCTATTAGGGTGTATAGAAAATGGATGAATGGATAGTTCAACTACATAAGAAATGTCTTGTTTTGTCTGGATTCTTGCACATGTAGGTATTGAAAGAAATGAAGACGTAGATATATTAGCTAAACATCCTCTGAAATTGGATATTATTAACTTAAGAATGATTAACTTAAGAATTCCTAAAAGCAAAAGTGAAGGGAAATCTATTATTCAAAACAAAATCCTTAAGGTATCATGAGTGTATGCATGTGCATACACACATATACGTGTGTATGTGTGTGAATTTGCACACTTATTTACACCATTGAGGTGTGTATTATAAAATTCCATCTGAATATCGTTGATGATCACACTCCAGGCCAGTAGTTGGCGGTAAATACACCTTAAGTTGGTTGCCATCCGCCAATGAAAAAAGAAGAAGAAGAAGAAGCAAAAGAAGAAGAAGAAGAAGAAGAAGAAGAAGAAGAAGAACAATCTTTTACGGACGGGAAAGAAGGACCACCAACAGAAACAGAAGAAGCTATACTGGTAGGTTTGTTAGGTCATACGAGTTTGTTTTTCAGTTTTGCTGGAGTTACCAGACGCTTTCAGAGACTAGAGCTGGAACTTGCCACCAGGATTTTCTTGGAGACCCAGTTTAAGAGCGAGTTTAGAACGAAAGCCTCTTTCTGTTCATCAATAACTCTTCTGTTTGATACTGTTTTTAAGCATTGCTTTTACTTTCTTTGTTCTAAAAATGACATTTTAGAACTGAATTCTTAATGGTTTGCTAAATACTTCTCGGCGTTTACGTTTGAGCTGATTCAGATTAAAGGAGGTAGTGACTCCTGGGCCCCATTTCAGAAAACGAGGTTGGTAGAAAACTCAAAGCAAGTTCAGGGGCAAGTATGTGCATATGGGTTCAGAAAACCAGGTAGCCTTTATCCTTAATCAAATTGCTATTGCAACATATCCGTAACTCTGCTCAGTTCCCTGGTTGTTTGAACAAACTCTGAGCTTTTCCTACTTTTTAGCTGAGACCTGGCATAAGGCAGGTGTCGTAGAAGGTGTTTCCTGTTCTGTAGGGACCTGTAGATGTTGGAGAGCAAATATTCTGTAGAAATATCCGGCAGGTGTGAGGATTAATACCCTTATACCTGCATTGGTTGTGGCCATATTGTTGTGTGTCATGAAAATGTTTAAGAAAATAAGAATTACTTTTAATTACTAGGTTACTTGTTTTCCTTGGTTTTAAAAACCTTTTTAAAAAATACTATTTTTTTTCTCTTTCTGGCATATCATTGGCTCATTATCATGAGGCATCCCTACTTTAGCTTTTTCTTCCTATGTATATCTACATACACTGATTGGGGAAAGTGTTTTGGTTGGAGAAGATGGACTGACATTTGTAACTGTTCAGCTAACATCGACTCGTCGCAGAGAAATGAAAGAATCAATGAAAATACTAAATCAATTTATTAAAGGGGTCAGTGATCACAATAAGTTTGAATGTACATAATTCTTTATTTTTTTGTAGGTCTGAGGCTCATTTATGTGAAAAACCCTTAAGAGCACAGGGACAAGTGCTCATTTCAGTGTGTGCTAGGTGGTGACACTGAAGCCATGGGACCAAGGAAGAAGACTTCTAAACTTCAGTCCTCAGTAGGCAGTATTGTGGAGGAACAAGCCCTGACATCCTTTGAACGCAAGGACTACATCAATGAGCTGTCCCATGAAGTTCTCTGTCATATTTTCAGGTACACAGCAGAGACTTTATTATTATTATTATTATTATTATTTATTTATTTATTTATTTATTTTTTATTTTACTTTATTTTATTTTTTTTTAGCTTTTTTTGTTGACTGTCATTCGACTGTCAAAAACTGACGTTTTCTATTTTTACCCCTCAATTTTTAAATGATAATTATGACATAGGCTATTCAGTTGCATTTAATATCTACTGAGTTTAATTAATATTCAACAAGTTGAACAGAGAATCCAGGACTTTATTCATCTGTTTTATATGTGAGTTGATTGCATGTCAAGTAGGTGAACCTTTTATCTGTAATGACAGAAACCACTGACTGAGGCCCAATAATAACAACATCTGAACAATGAAATTAAATGACTCCCGGGGCTTCCCCCAGTGTATCATAAGCCTGGCACCCCACCCCCTGCCGCCAGACTAAGCGTTGCCTATTTTTGTTTGTAGGAAAATAATAACTAAAAAAATATACATATCACTTCTTCTTTTTTTAGTTATTATTTAATAGAGAAGCTGGATTGCAAGCTTCTCTGTTGCTCTGAGCATTTCACTGGCGGAGTTGATTTATTCCTAAAAGATAAGTTTATAGAAGATGGGTTCATACTTTGTGCTAGGGATGCTCTGATCAGGTTTTTGGTTTTTTGCTGCCGATTCCGATACTGATCTCCCATGAGGCCAATTTCTGCCGATCACCGATCTTCGCCAATCACCTGGATTGACTGTAAATTTTTCGCTTTAGGTAGAAATGATACTAAGTCAGGGGTGCCCAAAGTCGGTCCTCGAGGGCCGGCATGCTGCATGTTTTAGTTCTCTCCCTGGTTTAACGGACCAGGATCAAATGATGGCTCATTAGAAGGCCTAAGAGGAATATTGACAAGCTGAAAAAGTTATCACCAGGGAGAGAACTAAAACGTGGAGGATGCCGGCCCTCGAGGACCGACTTTGGACACCACTGCACTAAGTGATCTGGCAAAATTAAAAAATTATCTGGCAATAAATTCACCTAATTTAGGCATAAAACATGCAATATACTTGCAGGTACAATTAGGCCTGTCACGATAACAAATTTTGCTGAGCGATTAATTGTCTAAAAAATTATTGTGATAAACGATAATATTGTTTCAAGACCAGTTGACACTGATTTAATGGAAATGACTAATAATGCATGTGATTTCCTGCCATAGATAGATACACTTTATTTTCAAAAGAACACATAACACTGGAACTGATAAACTAAACAACCAAAAACAAAAATAAAATGGATTCTCAGTCTCCATTAACAAAAAATGTACTTGAATAAAAACTAAACAACATAAAAACCAAAGTGGAAACAAATACTGCATTCAACCAAAAGAGTGCAGATTATAAAGTCTGTATATTGTATTGGCCTTCAGTAATCACTAGATTTAAATAGAGAAGATGGGCACATCCTGACGCAATAGTTGACACTACACGATTTTTTGCCCCTATTGTCCCCTTACGATAATCTTAGAACGTTGGGCGATCCAAGATTGTCGCTGGTGATTTCGTAACCGATCATCCTGCAGTGTGTGGTGTTTTACTGCAAATCGTCGGTCGTGGCCGCTCCGATCTAAATCAGGGGTTTTCCCCGACTGGGAGCTTAACGCAGCCTGTTGAATGTGACAGGTAGCCAATCAGAAAGCACGGATTCTCCTCCTGCTTTCTGAGGGAAAATTACGAGGAGAATCCCAAACAGCTGGCACAGCGCAACCCGAAGTCCAGGGGACATTGGAGATGATATATGGAAACAACATTAATATTTATTCAACATTTCGTGCAAAGAATACAGAAATGACGAGGGGAGGAGTTGGAGCCAAATTGCTACCGCAGTTGATAAACCCAGTAACTTTTACCTGTTCTTCGTTAACGTGACATAAATAGTGTTCTGCCCAGGCTGGATGTTGGGGATGTTTTGATTAGTTTTAAAAAGAGTTCTATTGGTTTCTCTGTGTTTTGTTTTGGAGGAGAATTTTAGAGAACAGTGCATTGTGGGTATCAGAGGCTGTTGCAGTTTGGAATACCTGTTGGTAGAGAGAGAGAATGTGTGAACTGCACCTCCTGTGTTGTCAATCTTTGCTTGCACCTCCGAAAGCAATGGCTGTGAGTCAATCTTCTGTTTTGGTGTTGTCTGTTTTGTTGGTTTATTTTGAGATTGTTTTTTAAATGTTTTTTTGTTCTAGAAAAGCCATATTCTGAGTTTTTATTTACATAGCAACAGTTGCTACGTAACTGTTTTTTAACTGAAGCTCAGGTTAGTTCTGTTCAGACACAAGAGGTTTATTCTTTGTATTCAGAGCTGATGTATGTTTGTTTTTCTGTTTCTTGTAGTTTCACTCAACTTTTCATTGAGCTTTCTACACTACTGCTCAAGTTGTGTCAAGAAAACGTATTAAAGGAGCAAGACGCTCAGCTTCCTGGCTCATGAAATTGAGTTTGGCTTGCTGTTGACCTGCGTTAACATACAGAGTATCTAACACGTAGTGGTAACAGTATAGTGAAATGCCATTCTCAGCAGTTGGTGGAAGATAAAACTCATAACACAGCGATGGACAACTCTCATGAGGAAAAGGCAGAAGAAATGGCTAACTCAGAAGCTAAAGCATCATCTAAAGCTAGCCTGAGATCCAAACACTCTAGCTCTAAGCATTCATCCTACAAGTCGTCCTCTAAGTCCAGTGTATTTGAAGCAGCCATCTTTGCACGAGCCTCTGCTGAAGCCACAAATGCTAAAGCTTCCTACAGTAAAAAACAATTGGAAATTAAAAAGCAACAAGCAAATCTAGAGCTGGATTTTAAGATGCTGGAGATAGAAAAGGAAGCCGCAGCTGCTACGGCGAGAGCAGAGGTTCTAGAAGCTGCCGCAGCTGCTGAACAAGACAAAGAAGACAGTGTAAAGAGTGCAGTCCAACCACAAGTCGTCAGACAACGAACCGTGGAGTATGTGCAACACCAAGCCCATCTAAGGTCACATTCGTCTAAAGAAGAAATGCCTCAGGTCGAACCAGCATTGAAAGCATCATCATTCGACCCAAGGAGATCTGGTCAAACTTCCTCTTCACCGGTGCTCATGAAAATGTATGGAAAAGATGAACCTTTTGACACACCAAGAGACTATGTCAGGCCCAA
>NW_006800562.1:85001-86402 GCF_000485575.1 Poecilia formosa | reverse complement strand
TAACGACTTATATAGACACCCTGCATGTTATTGGACGTACGGAAATTTCGCGCAGGCCTACAACGATGGGAAGAAAAAAGACTAATCTTTACATGTCATCCATAGACGCGTTAACGCAGTGAAACTTTGAAATGTAGGTATTAATTTTGTGCTATGATCCACAGCAAAGGGAAAGAGGTATTCTCCATGCTGCATGCAGACTTGTTGCCATAGCAACTGACAACAATGCCACTTTCATGTTTTAGTATTTAACACCAAATAAGCATTCAGGGAATTTGCACACAGAACAGAATATTCAGTCTGTTGTTGTAGTACGTTTTAGGCTTAATGTTTTATTAATAAATAATTGCTGTGGTAGATTAGCTACCGCTTCTACTTTACTGAATTATTTAGACATAAACTGTAGCCCATAAAACGCACATTTCATTAAAAAACTAAACAAAAACATCTTATTGCTGTCTTACCTTTGTGCATCAATGAAATCCATGCACCGCTAATTCTGCACAAAAATATCCGTTCATCCAAAGCCAAGTCTATCTTCGGCATGTCTTTTCTACTCTGTTTGAGAATCATCAAACTGTCTCGAAGCAAAACTTTCAGCTCTGGTGTTGGTCTTCCTTTAGTTATTATCTCCTGCTTCAATTGAAAATCCACTTTAGAAAACTGTTTAAGTGTAGAAATGTAGTCTTTCATGTTGACGTCGGAAGAGAGGAGAAAACAAATATATCGCTGTACTTATTTACTGTGTAGCTAGCTCCATGGCTGTGTCTTACTCTGCAGTTGTGGAGTCACAATATCTGGGATCATGTGCGCCCCCTGCCATGAGGCAAGAGAACTGCCTGCCTCACCTCCAGTCTGTTCTCTGCCGTTTCTGATCGCTCATCCGCCCACAAAACACGATACACACAGTTAGTGACATAAAAACACTGTACATTATATACATAAGCTAAATTATGGAAAATCAGTTCATACATTAAATGTTTTTAACCATTTTATTGGCGATGTACAGACAGGAGGAGCTGCTCCCATAGAACGGCAGCCAGTGCAGTTTGCGAGAGGTTGATCAATCCCAGGTTTGGCTCAGCTTCCTGCTGCCTCACCGGCTTCGCTTCCGAACATTTGAATGGGAAAATGCGAAAATCCAGCGATTTTGAAGAAAAAAACTAATCAGAATTGGTTAAGGTAAGTAAAAAATAGGTACTTTATAGTACAAACCACAGGGTGAAAATAGCAATATAAATGATTTTATTATTATATATTATTTTTCCATGATGACAGGTGATTCTCTGCCTCACCTGCCTCCCCTGACCGCACGTCGCTGGACCCAACGTCCAGGTCGCATTCATCCGAACTGAACGTCACTGTTTCTCAACAAATCTCACTATTCTGCGTCCTGATAAG
>NW_006800562.1:67261-84443 GCF_000485575.1 Poecilia formosa | reverse complement strand
TATATATTATTATTATTTTCCTAAAAACATTAAACAATCAACACTTAGCCTGGTAGGAGGGCTAGTAAAGAATGGTGGGCCACCAGGCTTATAATACACTGGGGGAAACTATGAAGTAAGAAATCTATTCACATTTTTGACATTTTATTTCTGGGACTCCAAAACTGGCAATATGGTTGAGAAGAAACAAAATAAATATCAAATAGATGACATTTATGTTTTATTTCAGACTGGTAATTGCTCTAATTTGTGTGCAATTTGAGTTTTTTAAATTGACAAAGAATATTGATGACTTTTTAAGCAAGTGGGATATCGATGTTTTGTGTTGGATGAAGCATCTTTATTTTTTTCCATTTTGATTTTATTTTATTGACGCTTGTTTTTGGTTGTCTGACACTGACAGACAACCAAATAAAGGTGTGTGTGAGAGTGAAATAAAGGCAATTTTAAACTCAACTCTATCTTTGTCTCTCTCTGTCTTTCTCACTGTCTCTGATTTTTGTCTCCGTCTCTGTATATACAGAAAGTACATTCGATTCCAAATGCAAGTAATTTACATGGAAGATGTCTGTATATGTTGTATTTTGTGAATTGGCGTTATGTAAATAAAAGGTTGGACTGTTTTTTAATTGATCCAACTCTACCATATATGTGATCTAACCTAAAATTGCAAATATTTTAAGAACCTTCTCTTTTTATTTTAGGTACCTTCCCATGAAGGACATCGTGTGTATGGAGTGTTTGTCTCGAAAGCTTCGAGAAGCTGTAAGTTTGTACCTGAGAGTAATCAAAATAGTGGATCTTTGTGCTGGTTGCTGGTGGGAGTACATGCCTTCAGGTAAGAGCCCTTTTGACAAAACATTCAATTTCATTCATAACAAATAATTTAAACCATTTAAAATTTTCCAACTTTGTAGATTTTCTTTATTACCCATGTCAAGCCACAAAGTGGTGACAAAAATAACTCAAAGAATAACCTGAATTATTATTTTCAATTGAAAATAGTGAAAATATTTTCTATTATATACTCAAGTTATTGAAAGTATTCAATAACTTGCTATGTAATAACTGCTGT
Source organism: Poecilia formosa (assembly GCF_000485575.1). Classification (NCBI taxonomy): domain Eukaryota; kingdom Metazoa; phylum Chordata; class Actinopteri; order Cyprinodontiformes; family Poeciliidae; genus Poecilia; species Poecilia formosa. The sequence continues at coordinate 83,368 of NW_006800562.1, read as the reverse complement.
TACATACCAGTTATTTGGTATGTAAAAACAAATAACTTTTGTCACAGGATTAAACTCAATGCATCAAATTTAAACCCATTATTTTCTGAAGTTCTTTAACTCATTTGCATGGGTTATATTTCAACTGAATGCATTTTGCTGTGAGTTAACAATTTATTGTGCTCAAAATAAGGAGTGAACTATCCCCACTCCAGCTAAGTATCTTATAACTCTACAAATATTTTAAGACATTTCTACACTTCAGAAGCAAGTGTTTCAGGACCAGTTTCTTCATAATCGTGTGCCTTTAAATAATGACTGTGGATGATGTTGTATATTTTTTTTGTACATTTTGTGTTGGGTGGTAATGGTGCCCGAGTGTGTGGGCATTGTTTTAGCAAAGACACAAACTATGATGTCTTTGCTGAAATTGTAGTAGATGTTTTTTCTTAAAAAAAGAAAATGTGTTTGTCTCGCGAATGTGTCAATAATGCGTTGTGGAATATTATTATTTTGGATATTGATTCTATCATGCTGATAGGGTTGGTGTTGTAAAGGTCTAGGTGGGATGGGTGGGTCGGAACAAGCTATTTGAATTCCCTTTATGTTCCAAGGGATACATTGTTTTGCCTCAAGCAAACTGCCTGTTTGTACACTTATTCCAATGATTAAAAGAATAAATCAATGTAAAAAGATTTTTCATTCTACAGGATTTTATGTGTGAGTCACCAGTCTTTGTGGTATAAATTTAATCTGAAACACAGTCGGTTCATGTTTGTATAATCTAGAGCCAAAATCAAAAATTGTGATTTGTTGCTCTGTCCTATTCCAAGAAATCTAAAGGTTCACTGGAACATGTTGTAGTGCTTTATTGAGCCCTCTTACCTTTCATAAACAATTCATTAGTTGATTATGTTTTAATTCTTAGGTTTTACAGATAGAAGCTTCTTGATTCTGTTGAAGAAGATGCCTGACTTGGAACAGCTTTATGGTCTCCACCCTCGGTACCTGGAAAGGAGACGTGTCAGAGGTTATGAAGCTTTCAGTATTCCTGGAGTACTGGAGGCACTACAAGCATGTCCTAATCTGCTGGTAAGTGTGAGCAATGTATCTTCATAAACATTCACCTTGGTGATTTATTTTTATGGGTTTGTTGCTTGACCTTGTGACATTAAAATGGAAAAGAGTGCTTGTCACTGCTCTGGCAATTCTTGCAATTACAAAAAGTTATTGCAGCAATTTCATTGTTGGGCCTACAGAGCTACAGCCAGAATTAAAATTAACAGCGATCTCACTAAACTATTTACTTTGAGAAGCAGTACAAGACCAGCATTTCGCTTCACTCCAGCAGGGGAAATCCCACAAGCCTCAAGAGTAGTTCAGCGGCACCAAACGCTAGTTCAGCTCAGAGATAACACTCGGATGAGAATTTCTTGTAAGTAAAGCTGAGGTAATTCTTTTTTTCAGCTTCCTCACTGACAAACACTTGCAGAAAGAGCTGGATGGGACAAAAAAGAACAAAAGTGTTCTGCTTTCACTGGGAAATTACCTCGGCAGCTTAAGCAGGAATTTGATTTAACTAAAGCATACAAAGTGCAATAGTGAGTGAGGGCTTTGATTCGTGTGACCAATGTAATCACTCCATGATAGACAGTGACCAACAGATATAATGAGCTGGCAGAGGCTTTCATTTACACAATATCGCCATAGTCTAGAATGCTCATAAAAGTGGCAGAAACAAGATGCCACTTGGCTTTTTTTTTTTTTTGAGAAATAACTCTCAATTAAAAAAACAAACAAAAAAAAACCTAATTTTAACTTAAGTTTTTTGTAAGAAAATTTTTATTGTGGGGCTTAAAAGTTACATTTTCATCTATGTTGATGCAAAGATATTTATACAATGTTATAAAATCAATGGACATTCATGGAACCCCCTAAAAGATACTAGAAACTGCAAGGAAATTGAAATGTTGAAGGCTGAAGGTGTTGCCCTATACTCAGCCAATTTACTCAGCAGGGTGGAAAAGTATGGAAGGCAACCAGATGATTCAACTTTTTCATATCTTTTTATGGATTTCATAACATCACTCTTCAATTTTTCGGTTGCATTATTGTTATAAAGCAACCAATAATTCATAATTCTCTTAATAATTCAGCCACTCTAACTTTTTTGAAAATTCTGCTCCTCTCTAAACAGCTCAACTCTCATTGATGTGGGACTTGCAGTTTTCTGGGAAATCAATGCCGGTGTCACCAAATTGGGAATAGGATGCTATATATTGTGAGAGAGGAAAAATCAGCAACACAGCTTTGATCTGACCTGTTTTTGTAACGTCATTTCTAGGGCTGTTGTAAACTAATATTTTAGTAATTGAGTAATTTATCGATTATTCTTGCGCTTAATTGAGTAATCGGATAAAAAATTAAATTAAATAAAACATTGGTATAACTAACATAATAGCAAAATTGCTATCGGATATCAACATCAGTCCAATTTTTCCACATTTGAGCTTCTCTAACAGTTACTTTTCTGTAGTTTAGAAAATTAACTTGTAACAATAACAGCTCACTTTCTAAGTTAACCTGAAGAAAAGTTATATAAGAATCTGAAATTATATTCAATTTAATAATAAAAAGGCAGGCTCACAAATACACTTATAAAAACGTCTAAACTCCAGTTTTTGTTTGTCGTCTATGTATTCATCTTCAGTCAGTTTAATAGGTGAACTCTCACCTTGCCCAGATATTTATAGCTTTTGTGTTCATGTTTTTGACGGGATTCGACACCTTCGTTCATCACACACAGAAACGCATCTACCAGCTACGTGCCGCCATGACACGCATCACCCCCCATTAGTGGCCATGGGGATGATATGAAATTTATTTTGCGGTTCGTCCGTAAACCTACACTTGTGTTAATCAGATAATGCGCAGCTGCCCGCTGTCTTCAGTCTATCCACTCACCTGTATAAATACATCTTGAGCGCTCGTCCCCACCGTTCGCTCTGAACTGGCCACCAAGCAGCAGCTCCGGGAGGAGAAGAGCTGCTGTACGCCAAGCGTCGCGCCAGTCATTTTAAGGATGCTTATTGGTCCCCCAAAAAACGACAAAGACTCAGACATTATCATCAATCAATAAAATCCTCTCAGGCCGAACTTGAAAACTGGACGTTATGCTGCCAACACTTAGCTTTCATCAACAACTCAGGTGGAAGTGAGAGCGCTATGCAACGAAGCCTTGAGGCAGATAAATTTTCCTTGAGGAATTTTAATAATCGAGGTACTCGAATCACTTGAGGAATCGTTTCAGCCCTAGACATTTCCTAAATGATGCCACACAGACCCATATGGCTGATATGAGTTTCTCTTGAGACCTTCCTGGGGCTCCTGATACAGTTATTTTGATACCTGTTCAAGTTTTTCCATAAAATTTTATCTGTTCCAGTACACTAAATCAGCATTTTACTGAAAGAGCTCAAATTATAAACTTCTAAAATTATACATATTTTTACATACTCACAGCTCCTATATAAAATGTGATACACACATGAAACAAGCATGATTATTCACTGATCCTTTCTGATTCTTACGGTGCAAGTATATCAATGGCCCTTTATATTTTCCAAGTTTAGAGGGCATAGTTTGCAACCTAGTGAAGAATTTTTAGTGTCTGTCCATTTTATCAATGTTTTTGACACAGTTTTATGCCTTCAATATAATATTTTGAAAAATTTTGAATAGGACAGGAACATTCCCTAATTCGTTTAGAAAAAAAATATAGATTAATGATATCCAAAGCCTTTACGGTTCCTGAGATATCAACAGGCATTCAGCGTTATCGGTGGCTGCTATAAAGTTCTTTATTGAACTGGTGGACTGGTGTCTTCCCCTCCTGCAGCTCTCCAACACATGCCAGTATATGTAAAGCCCTTGTGAGGACACTGCCTCTTTAACATGCTATCTTTTAAGGTAAAAGTTAATCTAATCAATGCTACTATCTTCAAAGAGCTATTTGAAACTCTCCTTATGACTAATGGAAGTGAAACACTGCTTAAATAACATTGGTACCAGATTTAAAAAAGAAAAAACAGCAGCCATTTTGTGACTCGCCTCTACCAGGAGAACAGTGATTTCTTTTAATACTGTTGTTTCATAGACTTCATTATGTAGGGCTTTGTAAGCCTGATAGATGGACATGGAGCAGGCAGATGAGGTTTTTACAGTGACATGCTGTTATTGCAGGTCAGCATGTTAGTTGTTGCTGTCATGAGTATTTTAGCTAGCTTTAACTTTTTAGCTATTTTTTAGCTTTTACTTTGATTTTTCCACATTATATAGAATATGTTAGGTCAACATGCTAGTGCTAGCCTAGATGATATCAATAGTATTTTTGTTAGCTTTAGCTATTTAGCTCATTTTACGCTATAAATTGCTGTAACTGTACAGCAATTTATTCTTTGAAAGCAGTGTTCTGCACCAATGTCAAATAATCTGAGTGGGACTTTTGGATTGACTGAGAGTTTTATCTCCTCTTTAATAGGTTTTCTTTATGTGTTTAGGTTTCTTCTGCTGCTTCTGCCCATTTTGTACATTTCTGCAAATCTTCTGCAGTTAAATTCAATTTTCACCCAAAAATTTAGTTAACAGCTGATTTTATTTTATTTTATTTTATTTTTTTACATTTGTTTTGAAATGCATTTTTCTGTCAAAATCCAAATTTTGTAGTTTTATTTAAATTCCAGAAATATATTTTATTTTATGGGAGGGATTCTCAAATCCAGGCTTTGAAGACAACATGGAGAACTTGATTGCATACTGAGCAGGTAATTTAGCCATTTAATTCAGGTGTGTTGGACCAAGGACAAGGGCCTCAAGGCCTGGATTTGAGGATTCCTGTTATTCCTGTTCCTACTGTTGGAACAGTAGTATTAGGTGCTACTCCCTAATTTACCCACTGTGGGACAATAAAGCATATTTCTGTTCTATTCTATTAATTCATTGTTGCCTTATGTGTTTATTTATTTATTTATTTAGTCACAATGACACAATAAAGTGTTTTGGTAATTGTCCTCCTTTCTGTTTTTAACCTGTCTAAAGCACTTCGTGTTACACCCAACTGTATGACAAGTGCTATAAATAAACATTGATTATTATTTTGTTTTAGGGCCTTGAGACTTCTCATCTAGAGCTAGTGGAAGCTATTTGGAACTACATGCCTCAGGTTCACATTCTGGGAAAGTTTCGCAACCGAAATGGGGCTTTTCCAATTCCTGCTGAAAATAAACTTACCATCCCTGTAACTGCAAAACTCCAGACATTACACCTTGTGGGTGAGTGGGGTACAATACCCAAAAGAGACATGACATGTCTTTTATATGAATTATATACATTAGTGGTGCAGTTGGTAGCTCTGTTACCTTGCAGCATGCATGAGTTGCCTCCTAGTACTCCTCCCACAGTCCAGGACAGGGGTTGGCAACCCAAAATGTTGGAAGAGCCATAATGGGCCAAAAACAATCAAAAAACAAATCTGTCTGGAGCCGCAAAAAATTAAAAGCCTTGTATAAGGCTTATAATGAAAGCAAAACTGTGTTTATATTAGCCCATCATCAAAATGACTAAGTGTATACATAATTAGCTTTCATGATTAAATGTCTATTTTCCCTGCAGTGCGTCCTGGAAGGAATGACGCACCACGTGACTACTCTGTTGTACGATGTACATTTTTATTATGAAGATCGACAGGAAAAAGGTCTTTTTTTTTTCTTTTTGGAACTCTGAAAATCTGCTCCCAAATGCAGTTTACATAACGACCGCTCTTTGTAAATAATCACCAAAGTGTGTGATCGAAAAAACAACAAAACAGAACGTGCATAACGTGTCCCTTATCTGGGCAACAAACGGAGTGCAATAAAACGCAACCTGCAGTTATAAAAATAAAGCAGTAGCCTTTTTAAAAGATAAAGTATATAAAATTAAACTTTAAGTTTGATTTCTGTGCAAATGCCAAGCAAGTCAGTGCAATGGTATAACATATCCTCTTCTCTTTTGACACGCAACCATCCCCAGACCTGAGCAACAAAACACAATGATATCGCTAAGTGTCATTCTAAATATATACTGACAAAAATCACTAATGAGTTTATAAAAACAACCACTTTGTTACTAAATATATGTGCCTAAGACAGGATTGTGTTGTTACGCGTTTGTGACTTAAACACATTAAACTCGTGTTTTTAAACACGTGTTTAATGTGACTTCTGTTTACGGACATTACTGGACAGCTTCTCAACATCGAGCATGTAAGATGCAACTTTAATCTTGATGCGGCAGCTAATGTACCGCCTTCCCTGGAAATGTCTTTCCATATTTTTCGGACTGTAAACTGCTACTTTTCCCCACACTTTGAACCATGCGGCTTATAGTCTGGTGCGGCTTATATATGTACGTTTTCAGTTTATTTATTTTTTTTATTTGTAGGTGCGGCTTATAGTAAGGTGCGCTCTATAGTCTGGAAAGTATGGTACTCTTTTTGTTATTTGACAACTTCTCTCTGCAGAGCAAGCGTTCAGGTAATCCTTCTGCATTGGCAACGAATGCAAATGATTCGGTCCAAGAATTGTAGAAAATCTCCTCAGCTATTTTTCTCTTCTCCCCTTTGCTATCCATGGCCCACCACACACCCGTTGGTTTGTTTACAAACAGCCCCCTGCCTCGCACCCCGCCCTGCTGAAAGAAATGCGTCACAGGCTTTTTCGCAAATTTTTGTTACTCTACACATTTTTATAGCATTGGAAAGCGTTAAGAATGATTGTGTCATGTTTGTCCTCCCACTGAAACCATATTAAAACAAAAAATATATTTCCCACTCCATCTTTTTCCATTTTCAAACATTTTTGAAAAAGCTCTAGAGAGCCACTAGGGCGGCGCTAAAGAGCCGCGGGTTGCTGACCCCTGGTGCAGGACATGACTGACAGGGTCTCGCTAATGTTGATGATGTTTTTTTTTGTCTGTCTCTGAAATGAATACGCAATTCTATTTTTTCACAAGACATTTTCAGCTCCCATTTTAAAGTGCTACAGCTGCATTTAATTCAAATGACTTTTGCAGGTGTGAATGTCCCAGAGATTCCATGTGTGTCTATGCTACGACACCTTTACCTGAAGTGGGTCCGTCTCACCAAGCCACAACCATTTAAGGACTTTTTGTGTGTGAACCTGAGATCTTTTGTGATGAGGAATTGTGCAGGGCCAACCAATTCCTTGAAATATGTTCCACTGGTTACGGGCTTAGCATCAGCCCGGAACTTGGAGCAACTGGAGCTGGTGAGGGTTCCTTTCCTGGGAGGCCTTATCCAACATGTGGTGGAGGATAGCTGGAGGTCAGGTAAGACATTATAATAGTCAAATGATTGTCTATTGTACAGACAGGCATTCAATTCCCATTCAGTTAAGTACATTCTAAATTGATCCATGTTGAAGGGACAGTATTTGGTGCCGTTTCTGTGAGTGAACTCACACTGAAAGTCTTAAAAGTGCAGCATGTGACTAAAGCAACAGAAAGAGAGACCTTATATATGCATTTACATTTGCTATGTCCTAACATAAGGCAGATAATCTCTGAAAAAAATTGATCAATCTCCTCTGCCTCCTCCCTGCGTTTTGCAGAATTACTCAGCTCAGTCAGAAACAGCCAATCAGAACCAGCATTAATCATCTGACAAAATGACACTTTGATACAATGAAAAGTAATCTGCATGCAACTTCTATAACGTGTAAATTTATTCTTCCCTCAAAATAACTCTATATGCAACCATTAATGTGTAAACCACCGACAGCAAAAGTGAGTACACCCCTAAGAGACTACTCCCCTAAATGTCCGAATTGAGCACTGCTTGTCATTTTTCCTCCAAAATGTCATGAGACTAGTTAGTGTTACTAGGTCTAAGGTGTTCATAGGGAGCAGGTGTGTTAAATTTTGTAGTACAGCTCTCACACACTCTCATACTGGTCACTGGAAGGTCCAACATGGAACCTCATGGCAAAGAACTCTCTGAGGATCTTAAAAGATGAATTGTTGCGCTACATGAAGATGGCCAAGGCCACAAGAGGGTTGCTAACACCCTAAAACTGACCTGCACCTTTCTAAAAGAGTAGGGTAAACTCAGAACAGACGTTGCATTGGTCATCCAAAGAAGCTCAGTGTCACATCAAAATGCTGTCTTTGAAAGACAGGTTCTGTCAGATTGCTGCAGAGATTGAAGAGGTGGAAGGCCAGCCTATCATTGCTCAGACAATTCGCAGCACACTACATCAGATTGGACTACCTGGCTGTCACCCCAGAAGGAAGCCTCTTCTGACGTCTGTACACAAGAAAGCCCACAAACGGTTTGCTGAAGACATGTCAACAAAAGACATGGATTACTGGAACCAGGTCATGTGGTCTGATGAGACCAAGATCACTCTGTATATATATATATATATATATATATATATATATATATATATATATATATGTATATATATATATATATATATTTTTTTTTATTATTATTTTGTGAAGAATCAACAAGGGGGGCACAATCGTGAGGTGTAAGGAAGTTTATTGAATATTATAAACTTTTAATAAATAAAAAACTGCAAAGTGGGGCATGCAATATTCGGCCCCCTTGTGTTAATACTTTGTAGCGCCACCGTTTGCTGCGATTACAGCTCCAAGTCGCTTGGGGTATGCATCAGTTTTGTAGGAGTAGTGGGAGAATGGGGATAGTTGGCTGAGGCCTTGCAGCCCGATAGATGCCGCCTTGCAGAGGAAATAGGAAAAATAAGAAAAACATCAGATAAGGAGAGGGAAAAAAACAGCCTGTCTCACACTCTGCTCTTTGCAGGGCAGAGTTTGAGATGAAGAAAAACAACCTCGGCACATAAGCTCATATAAACACATATAGACAAAACAAGCCGGGTATGAGGAGGAGGTGTGACGTGCAAATGGGTCTCATGTGAGTTATGTGTGTGTGTCAGACCATGAACCCTAACTTAAGCACGCGATTGTCTGTGATTGTGAGGATGATGTCGGAGTTCACCACCAGCTTATCAGTTCAGGGCCACAGATGTCCTCAGGGAGGGGGGGCAGCAGAACAGAGCCTTCTTTAGACATAACGACCAGGGGAGGATAGCTGGCCAGCCAAGCCCAGCCCGGGGAGCCAGATTCCAATAGCAGAAATTTGTTTAGGTCAGGCTGACATCAGTTTACTGCCTGCCTTGAAAGTCTCGCTGGTGCTTCTCATTGGCAAATCCAAACAGCCAAATTTAGGGTCTCCCACCTGATCCGAGCGAACAACGTTCTCCAAGGTCACACCATATCCATTCTGAGTCCGAGATCTGCTGCCCGGCCACGGTCCTGTTCCAGGATCGCACCCAGTCTGCTGCTCAGGTCCTGTATCATCTCAGTCTGAGTGTTTATCTCTCTGTCCCTGCTGAAGAAAAGCAGGCCCAAACCATGATGCTGCCACCACCATGTTTGACAGTATGGATGGTGTGTTAGGGTGATGAGCTGTGTTGCTTTTATGCCAAACATATCATTTTGCATTGTGGCCAAAAAGTTTGATTTTGGTTTCATCTGAGCAGAACTCCTTCTTCCACTTGTTTGCTGTGTCTCCCAGGTGGCTTGTGGCAAACTTTAAACAAAACTTTTTATGGATATCTTTGAGAAATGGCTTTCTTCTTGCCACTTTTCCATAAAGGCCAGATTTGTGTACGACTGATTGTTGTCCTATGGACAGACTCTCCCACCTCAGCTGTAGATCTCTGCAGTTCATCCAGAGTGATCCTGGGCCTCTTGGCTGCGTCTCTGATCAGTCTTCTCCTTGTTCGAGGTGAAAGTTTAGAGGGACGGCCGGGTCTTGGTAGATCTGGTCTGATACTCCTCCCATTTCAATATGATTGCTTGCTCAGTGCTCCTTGAGATGTTTAAAGCTTGGGAAATCTTTTTGTATCCAAATCCGACTTTAAACTTCTCCACAACAGTATCTTGGACCACTATCTTGATGCTCTCTGCGCTTTAAACACAACTCTGAGACCATCACAGAGCGGGTGCATTTATAGGGGACTTGATTAAAACACAGGTGGATTCTACTTATCATCAGTCATTTAGGACCACACTGGATCATTCAGAGATCCAAACTGAACTTCTGGAGTGAGTTTGCTGCACTGAAAGTAAAGGGGCCCAATAATATTGCACACCCCACTTTGCAGTTTTTTTATTTGTTAAAAAAGTTAAAAATAAAATATCCAATAAACTTTGTTCCACCTCACGATTGTGTCCCACTTGTTGATTCTTCACAAAATAATAACAATTTTAGATCTTTATGTTTAAAGCCTGAAAAGCAGCAAAAGGTTGAAAAGTTCAAGGGGGCCGAATACTTTCACAAGGCACTGTGATGTAATATAATTTTGACATTGCAGCAATTCCTCATACAGTGCATAGATGTATCAAGATTGAAAAGAAAAACTTTTAACAGGAAGAGCAGAACCTGGCTCAGTGTGACCAGCCATTGCTTCAGATTTAAGAAGACAAATAATGGAGAAAAAAACCTCATTTCTCAAGTCTGTAAGATAAAAGAACGTATAACGTTTGTCCCAGCAAAAGCTATCTTCTCGGAGAGCCAAAGGGCTAATCACTGAAAGACGGGGTTATCATCAATAAAAGGAAAACGTATATCATTTGTAGCAGTAGCTGAAACGACGTTCCCTTCTGGAAGATGCCACAGCTAAGAAGAATACCAGACCAGATTTAGTTTCTTTAGAGAGAAAAACAGACACAGAACATAAAGTTAAAAGCTGAATTAACCTCAAATAATAAAATTAGAGAGCAACAAAGTGAAGAAAAGTAGTCATTATGTCTGCTGGCATCCAATACTTATAGCAGCATAATGCAGAGATAGCTTATGACTGTAGGGGATCTATCTGGCCATAGTTTAAAATAAATACAGAAATAATAACCATGTGACTAAATTTACAAAATATAGTTATTAAAAGACTGTGTAACTGTTGTCAGTAATTAAATTATACTGTGAGACATGAATGTGTACATCTCTTTTAATTGGCTTCTTTATTAAATTACCTATGGAATAACTACCTGATTTATTCATTATGTTTTATGATTTTCAGTTTTATTTATTAGTCACTTATTTTTTTATGTATTTATGTGTATCTTTTAATATTTTTGTTTTTTAAACTTCCTTGGTATTTTCTACACAATTTATTCATCAAGTATAAAATGGTCACGTTGTCTTTAAGTCGTTTTTGTGTTTTCTTAGGAGGATTTAGAAACCTTCACACCATTGTGTTTGGAGCTTGCAAGAATGCCTTGGAAGTGGACTTGGGCTACCTCATTATCACTGCTGCCCGCAGGTGCTCAGCCGTTTATGCTAATACTTTTTATATATTCATTCAGCTAATCATTATGGAGTTTAATTCTGGGAGAGAATATCTGTTGACCTGTTATGTTTTTGTTTAGATCGACAGTCTCTCATACTCTGGCAAACTGCGCATGTTCTGTGAGCTGCTCAGAATTTGTGTGCTCTCTTGAGGATTGAAATTTAATTCTCAAGAGTACCGATTTCCTGCATTTCTCCTGACAAATTCCGTCATTTCCCACAAATGTCTTGGGGACAGTCAGATATTTCATGTGCAGCAACACAAATGTAAACAATCACACACTGCAGTAGGAGCAACACAAGGACTTAGCTTATGGCTCAGAATGAGTTATATTCTTTTATCTATTTTTAAAATGCCTTTTGATTAAAGAGGTTAAATAAACAAATGAGGCTGTTTAAATAGGCAAATTCAAACTTCACATGTTTGATCAACTTTTGGTTAGAGGTCAATTGCTCTGTTCTGAATTCAGTTTAAGTGAGCTGGTGTTTCATTCTTATTAAGCACATAAGGTTCACATACCTTCTCTATGCTATTTATTCTGGTGCTTCTCTTTTATATCCGTTTTTCTTTCTAATTTTAATTGTGTGTGTCTTTAAATACTAGAGTAACATGGCACATAAAATAGTCCTTCACACCACAATTGCTGCTCGAACCTCATAATAGTCCTCAACATTAACATTTTAGATTGTTGATTTACTGAGAATATTATTTTAACATTTTAATAAGTTGATGTTTAATTCTATCCCATTTGTATTTTACAGGCTTCATGAACTGCGAATCCAGCCTTCACTTACTAAAGATGGAGTTTTCTCAGCTCTCAAAATGGCCGAACTTGAGTTCCCCCAGTTTGAGACGCTCCATTTGGGATATGTGGATGATTTTCTTCTACAATGTTTGTACTCCTCATAAAGCTTAGAAAATAATGTGGTTGAGTCAGCATGCCTAACATAAATTTTGTTTTGTGGTGGCTATTATAAGCATGCTGCATTCAACCTGTTTTTGTTTCATTGTTTACTCTGACTGATTAGTTATTTGAGGAGTCAATAAATACTCCTGGTGATATTGCTGTTAACACTTACATGGATCATATCTCCATGTAAGATATGATCCATATCTTACATGGATATGTAAGATATCCATGTATCAATATCCAGGTATCAATATCAATATCCTGGTGATATTGCTGTTAACACTTACATGGATCATATCTCCTCCCACTCTGATTGGCTTGTAGACGTCTAAACATACTTCTACATAGTTTTTATCCAGTAAAAAGGCCTGTGTCTGTTAGCGTAAATGCACTCTAATGTTCACATTTTTCAAATTCAAATATACTTTATTAATCCCAAAGTGAAATTAAATGTTATTGTAACTCAATGAGTGGAAACTAAAGTTCTTTAATGCGCTATTAAAAACATAGATGACAAGGTTTTTATATACACACACCGTTTTATTTTCGGTTCTGGGGCACTAGCAAACAAGACTTTTCTCTAGATTTGTGCTAAGTAGGGATTTAGTTGGCTAGTCTGTTTTTTTTCTCACCTTTTAATGAGTTAATATCATTAAGTTTTGAAGTCTCATTTTCAAGAGCAACCTATTTTGATGGCAACTGTATAATTAATGTATGTGCCATAAAATAAAAATGTATTTATAAATATCTTCTATATAATAAACTTGATGAAAACAGGTAAATGTTCTGCTGTTTTGCTAATGCAGGTAAGATGAGTCACTTGGAGCTGGTGAAATATGGCCTAGCTGATGTTATTGAGAACCCTGGCATCATCACGGATATCGGTATCAAGGTGGTAAATGAGGTGTTCACTAATATTAAATATCTGCTTATCTACAACTGTCCTCACCTTCATAACCCTCATCAGTGGATCACAGGTAAACCTCTTCTTTTTTATGCTGACATATTAAAGTCTTCTGTTTAGTCTCTATGTGGAACTGCAGATGTGTCTTCTGCTACCGTCATCCTCAGATCACTCCAGATGGAGCCGTCTTGTTGACCTGACCTTAGTTCGTTGTCATGCTATCAAATTGGAATCTTTCTGCCACTTTGTAGAGTTACTTCCCAGTTTGGAGTTCATCTGCTTGGACCAAATGTTCAGAGAGCCACCTAAGGTATTTTAGACACTCTCCCTCACATCATCCATTTCTTTAAGCATTGGGGTTTTCTAGTTATGTAAAAAAGAAAAGTAAGCAAATTACTCAAATTTTTAGGGTGAGGAATGCCTGTATTAGAGACACCAAAGTTTTCGTTTATGTTATCAATATATCAGATAGTAAAGTCAACTGCTGGTGTTTTTTCCTGTTGCTTCCATGCTGTCAATTTCATGTTACTATACACTAGTGGTTCTCAATACATGGTGTCCTGATGCTAGGTTTTTTCAGACCAACTACGAGTATTTCAATTGAGGTACTTGCTGATATCAATACCAGGGTTTACCGGAGAAAATGTACTAAATCTGATGGTTGGGGAGCCGTGGTAGTCCAGGGCTTCCCCCAGTGTATTATAAGCCTGGCAGCCCGTCATACTTCACTAGCCCCCAGCCAGGCTAAGCATTGCTTGTTTTTGTTTTTAGGAAAAATATAATAATAATAATAACAATAATAAAAAAACAACACTAAAATTGTTTTAAAAATCGCTTAATTTTCTTAAAAGCCAGGTTACCAGTGTCTGTTACGCTAAGTATTTCTTGGTGGAGCAGATTTATTCCTAAAAGAGAGGTTTATAGTTGGTGCATTTAAAGCTACAAGAGCTGAAGTTTACCTCAGTGCTGGTCACACGCCTCCTTTCACTCAAACTAGTCACATGAGTCTAAAACCCATTGCGTTAGCTCTGGTTGCGCAGCTCTATTTTTTTCCTGATTATATGATGCATCAAACCAAATGCTTTGTTCACTCGTCCCATAAAACTCGAGCAACCAAAACAGTTTCTGTGAGGCTTATTGAAAACTCACACACAAAATGGAAAGATACTAAAGCCACATTAGCACCAGTAAATTAAATCTCCTGTTTGTTGCGCATCTCTGTTTTTAAATTTACTTCAGATTTTTAACAAAACAATGAGCACTATATATAGACATTCAAGTCATACTTGAGAGTGCTTGGGAGAATAAACACAAACTAATAAATGACAAAACAAGAATCAAAAATAAAACATGGCACACAAACAAAAACCCAGCAATTATTTTCATAAGTACATGGATAAAAAGTAGATNTTGCTTCCATGCTGTCAATTTCATGTTACTATACACTAGTGGTTCTCAATACATGGTGTCCTGATGCTAGGTTTTTTCAGACCAACTACGAGTATTTCAATTGAGGTACTTGCTGATATCAATACCAGGGTTTACCGGAGAAAATGTACTAAATCTGATGGTTGGGGAGCCGTGGTAGTCCAGGGCTTCCCCCAGTGTATTATAAGCCTGGCAGCCCGTCATACTTCACTAGCCCCCAGCCAGGCTAAGCATTGCTTGTTTTTGTTTTTAGGAAAAATATAATAATAATAATAACAATAATAAAAAAACAACACTAAAATTGTTTTAAAAATCGCTTAATTTTCTTAAAAGCCAGGTTACCAGTGTCTGTTACGCTAAGCATTTCTTGGTGGAGCAGATTTATTCCTAAAAGAGAGGTTTATAGTTGATGCATTTAAAGCTAGAAGAGCTGAAGTTTACCTCAGTGCTGGTCACACGCCTCCTTTCACTCAAACTAGTCACATGAGTCTAAAACCCATTGCGTTAGCTCTGGTTGCGCAGCTCTATTTTTTTCCTGATTATATGATGCATCAAACCAAATGCTTTGTTCACTCGTCCCATAAAACTCGAGCAACCAAAACAGTTTCTGTGAGGCTTATTGAAAACTCACACACAAAATGGAAAGATACTAAAGCCACATTAGCACCAGTAAATTAAATCTCCTGTTTGTTGCGCATCTCTGTTTTTAAATTTACTTCAGATTTTTAACAAAACAATGAGCACTATATATAGACATTCAAGTCATACTTGAGAGTGCTTGGGAGAATAAACACAAACTAATAAATGACAAAACAAGAATCAAAAATAAAACATGGCACACAAACAAAAACCCAGCAATTATTTTCATAAGTACATGGATAAAAAGTAGATGACTAAAAAGGTAACCTAGGGTAGGTTACCTTCTGTAACCTACCCTAGGGTAGGTTACAGAAGGTAAATAAAATATAAATTAGACAGAAAACACCTAAAATGGGTTACCTAAAGGGCTTAATGTATTCCGTGCTACTAAAATTCTTATAAGACTTAGATAAAGGGTGTATATCGTTACAACAGGGAAGTGAGGGGAGCACCACTCGTGGGGTCACATCAAGCGTCAAAGACGAACCATTGGTCCAAAAACGGCGACCAGATTCTTAAAGATGTGATTTCAGAACCGTTGAGAGTTTGCCTAATTTTGTCCAGTTTCATGAACAAAAGGGCATTTTTTTATCCAGTGAGAATGTGAGGGTGGGAGAGGATTCTTCCAATGCATCAGAATAATACATCTAGCCAGTAGCGTGAGGAAGGCCACAAGGTCAGCATCATGGAGTGACAGTAATTAGTTTTTGGAGAGAACCCCAAATAAAGCAGTCAATGGAGAGAGCTGTAGTGTGGTCCAGGTGATTACAGAAAGGGAGTCAGAAACAGATTTCAAAAATTGGAATAGA
>NW_006800562.1:54996-66293 GCF_000485575.1 Poecilia formosa | reverse complement strand
TCTGAAGGTTCAGGTCAGAGTCCATCATTACTCCCAGGTTTTGGGCTGATCGCTGGTTTTAGTTATAACTGAAGCTGAGCATTGACTCTAGTTCGCTCCTCTTTAGGTCCAAAGATAACTTCAGTTTTGTTTCTGTTCAGCTGGAGAAAGTTTTGCCACATCCACACATTTATCTGTTCTAAGCATCTATTCAGTGATTGGATGGGGTCAAAGGTCACCTGGTGACATCGTGATGTAGAGCTGTGTATCATCCGCATAGTTATGGTAGCTGATCTTATTTCCTGTTATAACCTGAGCTAGTGGGAGCATATAGATATTGACTAGGAGGGGTCCTAGGATTGAACCTTGGGGTACCCCACATGTGACCTTTGACCTCTCTGATGAGAAGTTTCCAATTGAAACAAAGAAATCCCTTTTCTTTATGTAAGATTCAAACCAGTTGAGCACTGGACCGGAGAGAGGGTCATTTTTCCTGCATTTGTTTTGTTTAGGTACAGCATTAATAGTGGCTTTGGAGTGGATGTGCAGATTAATCCTCTGATCTTTTGAATTTTCTCTGAAAAGAAACTGGAAAACTTGTTGCAGACAGCATTAGATTGAAGTTCAGGTGGTAACGTCATCAGAGGATTTGTGAGCCTGTCAACAGTAGCAAACAAAGCTCGAGCGTTGTTAGTGTCAGAGAGTGGCTGGGCCCAAATCACACTTCACACAGCTTGAATCCACATCCAGAAAGATTCGAGGCATTTTACTTTTGGATCAGTGTACTCTATGGACGACTTTACATTGAACAATTCAGGCACAAATTGATGAGGAATGAATGCGTTCTAGAATAGTTTTTTTTTTTTTTTTTTTTTTAACCAGGTAAACCCTGTTGAGATCTAGATCTCATTTTCAAGAGGGACCTGGGAGAAGTCTGCAATACACAGCAAAAATGCCACATTTGCCACATTTCATTATCAATCTCTATATTAAGATTATCAGACCAAGTAGCTTGAAGCTGGTTAAGCCCAGGAGTAAAATTGGACATTAAAAGGTTGTATATTTTTGATATTGTACCCTTTGGAGTGGGACTAATTTCTACCAGTTGATCAACTATTTTGGAGGCAGGAACTTTTTAAAAACCTGGGAAATGATGACAAATAAAATCTCTACTTGTGGAAATCTAAAAAAAAAGTGGACAGCCGGTAAGTTATAATTTAAAGATAATTGAGGAGATGAGGCAAAAGTACTATCTAAGTGTAGGTCTTTAACAGAAAAAAGCCCATGGATTTTCTACACTGAAAAACTCTTGTCAATGAGTAAAGATGGAAATAGAGGATTAGAATTTAGTGATGATAAAAGAGCTATTCTCTAGATCCCCAAATTTTGCATAATCTGAGCCCATATTCTATAAACTAACAATTATATTGTTAGTTTATTATATAGGAGATGTTGCAGGGGAAAGGCATAAAAGAGAGTACAAGGAGGTAGCCATTTGGAAATCTCACAGTTCACATTACACCAAAATAATATTTTACGAATATTAACAAACCAATAATAGCATAAGAAATTTGGTGTGGCAAACCCTCCCATTTCCTTACTTTTTGGTAGGATACTCTTTCTTATTCTAGGAGGTTTCTTGTTCCATATAAATTGAAAAACTGAAGCATTGAGTGTCTTAAAAAATGTTTTGGGGTAAATACTGGTAAACACTGAAAAAGGTACAAGAATTTCGGTAGAACATTCATCTTGATGCATCTGATCCTGCCTGCTGAAGAAAGTGTCAGCATGGACCAGCGCTGTAAGTCAGCTGGTCAAGTAAGGGAGTAGAATTGATTTTAAAAAGTTATGAGTGATTCTTAGTTACACGGATTCCCAGGTACTTAAATCCTTGCAGAGAGATCTTGAATGGCAAATTAGTGAGTGGGTAGGCTGTAGCTGCATCATTAATTGGAAATAATTCACTTTTATTAAAGTTCACTTTATATCCAGGTATTTGTACAAACTTTTCAAGCTGGTCTAATACCATTTAATATTATTCTGGTTTTCTGGTTGAGTGAACGCTGGCGCGCTTTTGCTGCTGCTGCTGCTTGTCGGCGAACTTTCATCATTTTTGATCTTTTTTTAATCGTTTTGCGATTGTCAACTGTTTCCATTTCTTTTTTGCACTGACTGTGTGCTAAGTCTCCTATTAGCTCACCTGTCAGTGGTACCTGGTGGTCTGTATTGGCTTACCTGTCAACCGCCAATTGGTTTCATATCCTTCGCTGACTTTTCCTTTGCACAATGTGTGTCAATCATTTTTATATCTGGATTTTGCTCCTTTGGATTTTCCTGTCACTCCTCATTGAACCTGTGCCAGGCATCGTATGATACTCACCCAATGAGCTTCTTTGACCCCGTTGGCATCTGCCCAATCATCTGCCGGTGATCCTGTGCCTCCATCCGGATGTCGTTTTCCTCTCCCGCCGGAGATGCATCCACCGTGAGTCTCAATGGAATTTCCAGCTCGACGGGTCAAAACCCATCCATTCCATCTGGACCAACAACCGTCGACCTGCCAGTAAAGCTCTTAACATGCTAGCTAGCCTAGCTTGTCAACTAACCATCCTGCCAACTCCACCATCGTCAACTTCGGTCTGCTCAACATCCGTTCTCTCACAAACAAAGGGCACCTCATCCAGGATCTCCTCACAATTCTACACAGTCATTCACAGTCTTGACAAAAACAGGATCATTAAGTGTTTTAATGATCACTTAATGATCATTAAAACACTTAATGATCATTAATGATCATGGTGTTTAAAATTGAATTAAAACACCATGGAGACTGTGAAGTAGTGTTGTAGTACTCAAGACCGGTCTTGAGACCACTTTTTGATGGTCTCGGTCCCGTCAGACTCGACCGCATTTGGTCTCAGTCTTGTCTCGGTCTCGGGCATTGAGGACTCGGGATTTTATTTCAAGACCAGTCAAGACCACAACTGCAGAAATGTCACTAAATACACACCATACTGTCCAGTTTATTTGTTAACATCTTTGTTTTCACTGGATGCAAAACATACTTATTTAATTAGCGAATAAAACACAAGAACGGAAAAGCAAGTAGAGAATGCTCATTGCTCTTAGGTTGTTTTTATCACCCGTCATGTGGCAGACATTACAGCACTGTGTGTCGCCTGGCTTCATGCAGCGAGAGAGAGAGAGAGAACAATCGCCTAGTGCTTGGTTACTTCTTGCTTGTTGCTCCTTGGTCAATGTTCATAGTTGAGTAATGTTTACTGTTAGCCTATTGCTTTAATTGATATGTTTAATGGTGCAGACAGTGGTGGTTTCTGACATGAGCGATATGGGCAAATGCCCAGAGAACAAAGAGTTTGTTCTGCTTTTAATATTGGCTAAAATTATTTCAGCTCTAAGTATGTAATATCTAGGTGTTTTTATGGGAATGTGAATCTTTCAGATCAATTTGAGAAGCAATTTTGATCATATTTTGCATTTTATCGTGTCCTGTAGCGCAGGGCGCTGGTCTTGGTCTCGATATACTCTGGTTTTGGTCTTGTCTCGGTCTCGGGTTAGGTGGTCTTGACTCCAACACCACCGTGAAGTAGGTCTGCCCGGGAGAGAGAGAGATCCAAAATGATGGGAGAGTGGCCTGAGATTATGATGGGATTATAGCAACATGACCAAAATGAGGAGAGCAATTTGTTACCCAGAAGAAAGAAGCACTGGGGTGAAAAAGGAAAATTTTCTGGTATTGGGGTTGAAATAATACCAATTAAATGATATAATATAATTTAAATGCGTTTCCTGTAAGAAAACAATTCTTGTGTAAGTGTTTTAGGTGATTAAATACTGTTTTACACTTCCTATGAGAGTTCACCCCTTTAACATTTCAACTGACAAATCTTAAAGCGCCCCCTGGTACCAATGGGGCGTCAGTACTTGACATAATACCTGAAGTGTGATAAATATGAAAATGACAGTGAGGTATGAATTGTAGCTTATATGTAATAAGTAGCACCAATACATGCAGAAAAGGGGGACCCGTAAAACACACACACACACACACACACACACAAAGAGAGAGAAGAAAAAGGTGTTGCAAAAGGCAGGCACCAGAACTCTGATAAACTTATCAGCATGGTTTTTCCTAAATCCCATCTTCTTGCAACCGCATTATGGAAAAACAAATAAATTAGAACCCCACTCCTTATAGCTTAGAATGATAAAGCTGTGTATATGTAATGTAAATACAGTATTATTCACTAAGGTCAAACAAGAAGGAAAAGAAACCAGTGTTAGCTTTCCAAGTCAACAAAGAATGTTACGCAATTTTTCTTTTTCTTTTTAATCCTGGACGGATTTCGGTCAGGATTCCATTCTGGAATGTGATGCGCAATTTCACAGGAAATATCAACGCCGGCTTCTATCCCCGCTTGTACAGTTCAGTCATGGCACTACTGTATTCACCGCACTGCTTTACAAGCTCTGGACTGTAGTCACCAAAGAATATCCAATATGTATTTGATTCAAATGCAACCTAGCATCCAGGTCGCATTCATCTGACCTGAACGTCACAGATATTCGACAAATGTCACTAATCTGCGTCCTGATGCATGCAAGCGGGGAGAATACGGGGACCATGACGGACTACAATGAGGATTATAGTCCGCTTTTTAACCCTGGATTCAGCATCATGTTGCATTTCATCAGACTCATGTTAATCTCTGTTTGAGTCAAAGTGTAAAAGGAAGACAACTAGCAGCAAAACATGTGACTTCCTAATGTCTGTCACCAACTGTCTATGTGAATGTGATAAGTGGTAGTCTGATATGACAGTGATTGTGATGCAACTCGGTGCTTGTTCGTGGAAGTTATCCCATCTTGATGTTTTATGGCAAATGGTTAGATTTTGAGGCTTGGCCATGCCCACATGCTTTGATGCAGCTAAAAGTTGATATCTTTAGATCTTCAATGCCTCAAGACTGTGCTGAGTGATTGTGAAGTCTTCATGTCAAAAGCTTTGGAAAGCGTTTGCTCAGATTCAGTGTTGCACTCACAAAACAGACAGAAGTCCTTCTTCAGTTTCGACAACTTTATTTGCCCCACGCTGTGTGTATTTTCCTCTGGAATTGTTCTCCTCAGAAGCATCCGGGCACAGAGGACAGAAAATCGTTACAATGTTTCTTCTTTTTCAGAGCTTTACAACTGACACCACTTCGCTTCCCAACCAAACAGTGACGTAGCACGCTGCTCAGATTCTGTATTGCTGAAAATAACTGGGCAAATAAAGTATGTTAAATAAATGGAGTGTTTTATCTATAAGTTTAAAATATGGGAATAATTTAAATAAACTACTTCTACGATACACAGAAGAGACAAAATGATGACCTTGACGGAGTTCATGTTGAGTATGGATCATAGCTTCTAACACTTTTTTTGTAGGTCTTGATGACTCAAACATGGGTGCCTAATTTCATGATGGTCTGTCAATCCATGGCTTGGGGTTACTTCTGTCTATGTAACAAGTTCCAGTTCTCTATGATGTATGGTTTGACCTAGCTCACATTATGGGGCATTTTAGAGCAGCTTGGGCATGCCCACATTCATTTCATAATCTTTGATAAAGCTTGGTGAGTTTTGAACATGTTAAGACTGCCAAAAAGTCACTTAAAGTAGTGGAGGAATTCCTGTGCCTTTGCAGCACTTTTACTGCTCAGGCCTAATAATTGGCCAAGTCTCTGCTTCCTTTGAGAATGATCTGAAACAGTTTTGGCTATCAGTCATAGACTTTATCATTTTAAGGGTGTTTTCACACTCGTTAGTTAGTTTAGTTCGACTGGGGACCAAAATTGTAAGGTTTGTTAAATTTTTAATTGGTGTGATTCGCTTTCACTGCACTGTGTTAAACCATCCAAACTAATTGAAAAAGCTGCTGCCCCCCTTACCTGTGCAGCACTGCACCAAGAACTACAGAAGGAATCGACACAAAACCTTTGAAGACCAGTGCAACTTTCTTCTTCACAAAATGTAAAGAAAAATAGAGTGGTATCAGATTTTAGCTGTTGAAGTATTTCTCCATTGATACACATGCATAACAGGATTGGACATCATTGCTGTGCATCACTGGAGGTAGTGATGTGCTCCTGAAGGCATCAGTACTATGAGTCATGTCCACAAAACCATAATGTTCAAATGCGGGATGAACAGGAATCTGTCACAAAAAATAGTCATAGTAGGTTATTTCTTACCCGTTTTCTACAAAATGAGGCTTTAATTAAAGCTGAGAAAATTGCTGATGTTTTAATATGAAAAATATGTATTCTCCCTGAATATAAGTTTATAAACAGTTTGGTTTCTGTCAAGATGCAAGAGAGGACTAAGCAAATTTCTCTTTTATATTAGTCAATAATTCAATTTTGCGTAATTGCCACTATTAAAATTAGTGGGCTCTGGTCTGCTTGAGTTCACACTGCATTCAAACCACTCTAGGGTTCATTTCAACCAAACGGTGACCAAGGTTTTTAAGTTGGACCAGAGTTCACTTTTTTGGTCCGCATTAGAGTTCAAATGTTCATTCAGACCTCCCCAAACAAACTGGACCTTCTCAACAAATGAATTAGAGTTTGGTTCACGTGGACTATACAGGGCTAGAGTGAAGTGCACCCTAAATGTCGATTTTGTGTGTCTGACAGGGCTGTGCCAGAGTGGGTCTGAGCGCAGGAACTGGTATTGGTGTGTCATCTGCACTTGTGAGCAACCAGAATGCCAGCAATGACAATAATCAGCACCATCACCCCAATGAGGCCAACATGCCTCCTGTTCCTCCACCTGTCAACAACATCAATAACAACCAAAGGCAGCAGGAACATGATGGTAAGTCCTACAAAAATTTAACTTAACCATTCATCTCTTCTGTAATCTTTTTCACAGACTTGGTACATTTTTTTTATGTTTTAGAAAGGTTCAAGTTATGGGTAAAGATTCTAAAAATATCCTATTTGTTTTATTTTTTTCTTCAATTTCTGAAATTAAGATTTTAATTATTTTCTGAAGCTATACAACAGACTAGAGATTTGCTTGGATTTTGTTTTAATGAATAAAATGGTACAAGTGGGCACAGCCAGGTCTTGAATAAGGAGTTTGGGCAGATTGAATGCTACAGGCAGACATGTGGAAGTCACCTTATGTTTTTGTTTGTTTGTTTGTTTTACCAGTATCTGTGATATTTACATTCAGCTTGGCATTGTCTCAGGGGAATAATTAATCTCTTTGCAGAGAGAGGTTCTATATACTTTATTGCTTAACATAATGTTTTGGTTGGGTGTCTGCTTTGTTTTACCATTTTTTTCTATGTTTCATTGCACACTTAGTTCTGCATATAATATTCTGCGCATATATTCAGGTATTTTTTTTCTGTACATGTCGCTTTTAATGAACAGGTTTGCCATATTTTTGGTACAAATGGGTTGCGCCCTAAGTAACCAACTATTCTACCTACCTACCTTACTACTTTACTTGTTTTTCACAAATCTGTCTAAATCTGGGTTTGTGGACACTTGTCCCTCGCCAAGATAATCTATCCGCGTCACAGGTGTGGCAAATCACCATGCTGATTAAACAGCATCATTATTTCACAGATGTGTCTCACTCTGGCTACAATAAAAAGCTACTCTAATATATGCAGTTTTACTATATTGATGGAGTCTGAAAACCAGCCAGTATATGGTGTGGCCACCATTTGCCTGATGCACTGCAACACATCCCTCTTGCATGCAGTTAGTTGACAATATTGTCAATTGTGTTCTGTGGAATGTTGGTCCACTCCACTTCAATGGTTGTCTGCATGTGCTAGATATTGTTAGAACCAGAAACATGTTGTCATATACACTGTTCCAGAGCATCCCAAATATGCTCATTGGGTGACATGTCATGGAAGTATGTAGGCCTGTTGCGATAAACGATAAATCAATTAATCGCACGATAAATTAAACCTATCGACCTCATTTTAATTTTCGGTTTTATCGTCTCTTACTGCTTTCTGTAGTAGGGTGCCGCCTCATGGCCGTGGGGAGTGTAGCGCCCTGCCTCCAGAAGCCATGTGCTGTGCTTCCTAACGCAAGTTGTTTTTCTGATACAAAAGAAGAAGAGAGAGGAGAGCTTCTTTTTTTTATAGCCTGATTGTGATTATTCTGAGACTTCAAGAAAATGTGTGGTGGGAGGAATGCTGTGATATGTCGAGGAGGAGCTGATCTCCACTTTGCAGTGGGAGGAAAGCAGGTGGCTCTGACGGTGCAGGTGAGCTAACGATGATTTTTGTATTAAACTACGATAAAACTTGTAATACATTGCTGAATATACATGAGCTAATGTTAGTCAGGGTGTTGGAAACAACTTAATAGTGTCAGAATTGCATGTTGGCGCCGCACATTCATAATATATTTCAATGTGTTTTCTTGTTGGTAAACTGCCGCCGCAGACCATCGTGGTTCTTCTGCAGCCTTTGGGTTGTAGGATCTCATCAGAGTTCACCTTTCTGGAGCAGGAATCACATGAGCTCAATATGCTGATGAAACATTTCTGATAAAAAAATGTGGCTGATCTTACAGAGTTGAAGTGCATTAACAATTTGTTGTTTTTAACTTCTCTATACGTTTAAATATGATTCATCTGATGTTCAAGTTATACTGAGAACAAATAAAGCTTAATTCCTTCCAATCTGACTGGTTCTAGTTTTAATCAAACCTCCATGTTTTCACATTTTGGTCACTAATTGATCGGGGCTTAAAACTTTAAATTCAGTCTTATCACTAATTAAGGTTACAGGTTTTGGACATGTTTTCTCACTCTCTTGCACTGAAGATTCTGCAGGAAGACAGATAAACAGTGAGTGGATAGAATGATGTATAAAGTAGAAATTAACATAAATGATTTGCATTTAGGTTTCTTGTTAATAGAAACCCTGATAATAATGTCAAAATGTTTGGTTTGCTGAATAATGTATTCAGTTTCGGATGGCTTCATTGGTAATCTATAATGTTAAGTGTCAATGAAATATTTATATAATATAATGTTACTTTCACTCTGTAGTTCCTCATATTTTGGGAGGATTGTATTAGGACCTTGATACAAACTACAATATATACAATAATGTGTGGAATGAGTATATATAAAAAAGACTTTGTTCACTGAGACAACAGCATTTTTCTTCTATTTTGTCTCAACTCTCCATGGAGCTCTGCCATATCTGCTGGTAGCTGCTTCCTCCTGAAGGAGATCCTGTTGTTCTGATGGTTCTCCTCATCGTTCTCCATCATGTCGGCCATGTTGCTCTCCTTCTGCTCCCTGGGAAAAGTAATCAGATGTTACAGCTTATCGCACATAAATGTAGATAAATAAGTTACTGATGTGGAAGTTACATACACATAAGGAATTATTTAAAACAGACATGTTACTTTATATATATACAAACATTTCTTTTTACCATCCAGACATACAGAATTATAAATAACTGGAATAGTGTAAATTAAAGACAAAATCTAATTACTTATAAGTTTTAGACCAGGGGTGTCAAACTCCAGTCCTCAAGGGCAACTATCCTGCAGTTTCTAGATGTGCCACAGGTACAAAACACTGAAATGAAATGGCTTAATTACCTCCTTCTTGTGCAGAGGCCTGCTAATGACCTAATTATCCTATTCAGGTGGTGCAGCAGAGGCACATCTAAAAGTTGCAGGGCAGCGGCCCTCCAGGACTGGAGTTTGACACCTGTGTTTTAGACACATGCAGACATGGATAAAATACCACTATCGTTTTCCAATTAATAGTTCATAACCATTTAATTAGAGAACTGATATGTNATAATCTGCACTCTTTTGGTTGAATGCAGTATTTATTTCCACTTTGGTTTTATGTTGTTTAGTTTTTATTCAAGTACGTTTTTTGTTAATGGAGACTGAGAATCCATTTTATTTTTGTTTTTGGTTGTTTAGTTTATTTAGTTTATCAGTTCCAGGTTATGTGTTCTTTTGAAAATAAAGTGTATCTATGGCAGGAAATTTCATGTATTATTACATTATTTCCATTAAATCAGTGTCAAATTATCGTTTATCGCAATAATTTTTTAGACAATCGCTCAGCAAAATTTGTTATTGTGACAGGCCTAGAAGTATGCTATCAGTGCAAGTACGGTGACGTTTTCAGCTTTCAGAAATTGTGTATAGATCCATACAATATGGGTCCGTTCATTATCATGAGGTGATGGTCATGGATGAAAACTTAAGAAAATTTTGTAAACTGACTGCCCTGAAAAATGTAAGTATAACTATTAGTCTTATGTTTTGTTTAACATTTACCAACCTGTTCTTAACCTAGCTACATCATTACACAGTTACATGAACACAGTACAGTGTACTTGGAAAACTCTTGGAAACTTATTGACTTAAATAGAATAGAATCCAACTTGATTGTCATGGCACACCACAAGTACAAAGTAACTAAATGCAGCTTCCATCCATCCAGAAATGTATTTCCTAGCCAAAAGCAATAATTTGTCAGAAAGTTTGAAGTCACCGTAAATCTCCGGTTTAAGAAGAGCTCACTAGTTCTCAATGGGGTTTTTATATCTAGAGAGGAAGGAGGCCACTTCACTATTCCTTAATTTTTAAGGCTTTCACTGGCTAGCCACATAGTGGGGTACTTTGATGCATGTGATGGAGCATTGTCCTGTATGAATATCATGGTCTTCTTTAAAAATGTAGACTTTTTCCTGTACCACTGCTTGAATAAAGTGTCTTCTAAAAACTGGGAGTTGGTTTGACGGTTGATTTTGAGTCCATCTTCAACCCAAAAAGGTCCAACTAGCTCATCTTTAATAATACCAGCCATACCAATGTCATTAGAAAGAACAGTGTATTTTACAATTTAGGCCAAATATGTCAAGCACAACAGCAGAAAAAGACAAAAACCAAAAAAACAGGGAAGCTTTAAGCTTCAAATTTTCTGAGTCCAAAATAATAAAACACCACTTTCAAAGATGACATAAAATACCACTGACTAGAAGTAAATGTAAAGGTACAAAGGCTGAGCTCCTTGGCTATCCACAAAACAGGAGAAAAAGGTTTGGAACAAAAATGGTGGAAAGCCCTTACCAGTTTCCACTGTGAACACAGCACACACTTATGCCCCTTTTCCACCAGCTTGGCTCTATTTCAGAGTGACCGCTTTTCTATGCCCGACTCGGCTCTGTAGTAGGGTGCCGCCTCATGGCCGTGGGGAGTGTAGCGCCCTGCCTCCAGAAGCCATGTGCTGTGCTT
>NW_006800562.1:42071-52843 GCF_000485575.1 Poecilia formosa | reverse complement strand
CATGACAGTCTTATTCACCCCCTTCAAATAAAGTGTTACCCATGTTTTATTATCTCACAATGGAAGGGAAGCACATAGATTCACTCAAAGATAAACCATTAAAACAAATCAAGGCAACATGCTGTACAATATTGAAAGTTCTAACTGTAATGGGCAGCTGAGTATCTTCTGAAAATGCGCATGTTGTGTTTGAATAATAAAAATACAGCAGACTTAGTGTTTCAAATGTCTTCCATGACTGTATGTAGGCTAACTTAAATATAGCAAAAACCAAACGGATATATCTCCAAACTGCTCACCTGGCTGGAGAGCAGCAGCGGCGTTAGCTGCTTCTGAGTCGGGGTTCACCGTGGGGCTCCAAGCGGCTAACGAGACTTTCCATTCGCTCCACTACGGTGACAAAAACCACTCATTCTTCACGGCTCCATCGAGCTGCTGCTGAATATTGAAATCTGATGCAAAGAAAAGCAGACATTTTTGTTCATCGCTTGTTTGTATCTTCCATCACTTCCGTGTTGCAGCGAGTTTGAAACTTGCGCCTTCGTTTTTCTTCTGTCTTTGCTGCTCCGTCCCTCTCGCCCTCAGCCAATCAGTCAACAGGAGCGAAGCTTGCGTCAGCCACCAAACCAGGGCCGGTGGAAAAGCTCTGAAAGCGAGCTGAGCCGGTGGAAAGGGCATTAGTTATTCACTTAAAATTTCACACAGTACTGCTAAGTAAGTTGTCAACAATATAAGCCCCAGATCCATATTTTCATAAGTCACCAAGACAGACTACATTTGTCCAAAATACTACCTGCAATTATGAATATATGGGCATATTTATAAGAAAGGCATTGCTTTCTTTGATTGTTTTTGGGACTGTGTAGGTGAAGGAGGCACGGAAGCAAAGAGCACAGCACCTCCGCCTCATCAGCCGTCAAAATTAGAACCTTATTCAATTTTTCCCTGACACCACAGCAAATTTGGAATCAATTTACAAGAGTCACACTGGACCAAATAAGAAAATGCATGAAGCCCCAGATCCATATTTTCATAAGTCACCAAGACAGACTACATTTGTCCAAAATACTACCTGCAATTATGAATATATGGGCATATTTATACATATATGCTTATGGAGAGAGCCCCTAGAGGTCAGTGACCATAACGGTGACAAAAACTTTCATAAAGACAAATGTGTTTTAGTTGTACCCTTGATTTACTGTAGTATTCAGCTGAGGTTGACTGAAGGTATTTATTCATCTTTTACATTTTTACACACTCATTTGGACTTTTGGATAAGGAATAAACTTTATTCTGCCCACTAAATACTCTTGGTAAAGCTTGTCTGTAGTGTATGTTCCCTGTTTTCTATCAAGATCTCTATGATCACAGCACATTTGGAATAATGAACCCCACAACTTCATCAGAGGTTAGAACCTCCATGTAAGAGGCGTTTACTTTGGGACAAATTGCAACCACTGATTGGTCAGATACTGACAAACCCACTGGACAGGTGACGTCATGGCACCACTTGTGACATTTGTGGCATTGTTCTGTGTGATCAAACTGCACAGTTTTTTTTGTGGTCAGCCTAAGGCACATCTGCACTATAATGATGCTGCCTAATTATAATGATGCTGCCTAATTAGCAAACATGCGATCTCACAGGTGTGGTATGTCAACATGCTAATAATTATTTAATAATATTAATTATCTTGGCAAATGAGAAGTGCTCACCAACCCAGATAGAAGCCTTTTGTGTGTACATAGAATAAACCCACACTATTTCTGTCTAACCCACAAAGCAGTGGACTTAAGGAATAATATTTGTACGTGTTTTTCTCCAAGAGCCACTGGAAATAAATGGATTGCAGGAAGAAGATGAAGATGAAGTGGACGAGGTTGCATATGAGGAAGAGAAAATGGAGATAGAGCCTCATTTAGACATAAAAGAAGCAGAAGATGGAATAGGGATAGAAAATATGGCAGGCCCCATTTGTCAGGCTGGAACGTCACAACCTCCTGATGAGGAACAAGCAGGTTTTGAACAATTCTTTTCTTTGGATATGAAAACTATGATTTTGTACTTAAATATTCTCCTATTTTTGTTAAGAAAAGTTAAACTGATAATTTTATTTGGTAACACTTTATTTGAAGGGGTGTGAATAAGACTGACATAACATCTGTCATGAACATGAACGAGTCTTTATGAATGTCTGACTGTTGTCATGAAGTGTCATTCGGTAAATAATGACACTTTTAATGCAAAGTTGCTCTAAAAGTTGCATTAAAAGTCCATTAAAAATGCAAACTTTGCATTAAATTATTATTTACAAAATCATGCAAAGTTGGCATTTTTAATGGACTTTCAATGCAACTTTTAGAGCAACTTTGCATTAAAAGTGTCATTAATTACCGAATGACACTTCATGACAA
Organism: Poecilia formosa; assembly: GCF_000485575.1. Classification (NCBI taxonomy): domain Eukaryota; kingdom Metazoa; phylum Chordata; class Actinopteri; order Cyprinodontiformes; family Poeciliidae; genus Poecilia; species Poecilia formosa. Next base: position 50,425 of record NW_006800562.1, on the reverse strand, counting down.
CAGTCAGACATTCATAAAGACTCGTTCATGTTAATGACAGATGTTATGTCAGTCTTATGCACACCCCTTCAAATAAAGTGTTACCTTTTATTCTTTTTTAACAATTTTTTTCCCTTCCACCTCTAGGTCCCAGTGGTGTGAACCATCGGTGTAGAACTGCTAGTGCTGTTGCTCCTAAGCTTCCATCGGCTGCCTCAGACTCTGATAGTGATGAAGAGGAAGGCCTCGTTTCCAGGCTAATACCACCTACCTGTTTGCAGGAGCCAGCATCCTGTGCAAAAGGTGTGAGCTCAACTCAGGACACACATCTAAGTGCTCTCTTACCCTGTAGATTTAAAAGAGTCTTGCTCTTTTCTGTTGGGCCAACTTTTAGTGTAATCTTTGATTAGTTTCTCCAAAGTAAAGATTCAATCCATTTTTAATGGAGGCATTGCTTTCTTTGATTGTTTTTGGGACTGTGTAGGTGAAGGAGGCACGGAAGCAAAGAGCACAGCACCTCCGCCTCATCAGCCGTCAAAATTAGAACCTTATCCAATTTTTCCCTGACACCACAGCAAATTTGGAATCATTTTACAAGAGTCACACTGGACCAAATAAGAAAATGCATGAAGCCCCAGATCCATATTTTCATAAGTCACCAAGACAGACTACATTTGTCCAAAATACTACCTGCAATTATGAATATATGGGCATATTTATACATATATGCTGTCAATGTATCACTTATGGCTATGCATACACGCAAAATATGTGGGTTTAATTCTGAAACCTATAGAGCTAAATTGGGGTTGACAAAATCTGGTTCCATTGATTCATAATTCCACTTCTAATATGGGAGACAGCAGCAGATTACCAGGCCATTTCTCTAGGCTGCTCAAGTATCAATAGTGAATGTATCCGTTTTCTTTCTCATTTTCCCTGTGAGATAAAATGACAACCAGCCTTTATGTAATTAGGTCGGCTTCCTCTTCTAATGCTTCTGCATTAGAAGAGGAAGGAAGAATGTTAAACACAGACTGAAAATGCTATATAAATTTGTCAGTATCATATTTTTTCCACTGATATTTGTGTGATGTGTTGACATAAGCAGGTTATATCAGTGAAGCTTGTTTTTCAAAATCAGACACCTACACATAGAACATCAATTGTGTTTAAAGACATTCAGTTTCCACACTGTCATCCATGTCAAAACAGGATCCAAATTTTGAAACTTGGAAAAAAAAAATCTGAAACTGAAAAGAAAATCCTTGAGCCTCAAAAGTAGCTTTGAACATTTTTCTTTTTTAGTTTCAATTTTTTTTCTTTTGAAGAAGCTGTATTCCTCCAAGTTGGCTCCATAGAAGCTGTTTAAGTCTCTCGCTCAAGTCGCCATAGCAGCGTCGGTCAAGGGAGATGAAGTGAGAGAGCAAAGGACAGAAAGGAAAGTAATTTTGGAAGTTGAGAAGTACAGTATTTTACACACCCATTCAATAAATTAATGATTGAAAAGTCCATTTATTTTAGACTTTTCAGTTATATGTGATGAAACATATTACATATAATTGTATGCAGATGGATGTTTGAAAGCCTTCATTTCTGTTAATCACAATGATTTTCTACTTAGTTATTGAAAACATGGCACTTAAAGTAGAATATTATACGAGAACAATTAAAAAATATTTCTAAAATCAGAATTATGAGCTTAATGAAAAGTGTATTTTCTACTTGCTAAGATTTTATTTTTGAAAGATACTTTTAACCAAACTCATCAGGATGTTTTTATTGAATATGAATGTATGCAACACCACACAGCCTTTATCGCATGATCCTGCATTTCCTGAGTGGAGGTGCATGCAGTGAACTAGTATGAGTGAAAGGTGGCACGTGAGATCAGCGACGAGTTCGGTGTCTCAGTCTTGCTGACCATATATATATATATATATATATATATATATATATATATATATGTGTGTGTGTGTGTGTTTTATTTCATTTAACATATCTTAAATCGTCTGCTGTGTTCTTGTATAATCAGTTGAAAAGGCCATAAAGTAAAATGAACAAATCTTTTAGTATTGAAAGCATGTTGGCATAGCAGCAGTGACAAATGTTAGGTTATTTTTTCCTCGTCTTTTTGGGATCTTTCATTCGACCACAGATGTCCTTTGGCTTTTAAGTTAGAACTCTGTAGTCTGTGAAGTTCACTCAGAATCAGTGTTTAACTTATGTTTACTCATGTTTTCCAATTTTGTTTGATTACATAACCTGGTCATTAAATGGCCGCTGCCTTATTCAGTTGCTTCCCAACACATGCCAGCCACATGAGGGAGTCGGAGTACTTCATAGCTCATGGAGCCGATAAAGAGGGAGAATGTATATTTTTATGGACTTACAATTTCTTTGGGAGTCTTTTCACTTCTCAGCACATGATGCGTTACTTTTGATTTCCCAGCATGTTCTCCAAGGTCTGGAATATCTTTTATATTTTCAATGATAATTTACTGTGGTCACTGGAACTTGAAAACATTTTAAGATATCTCCTTGAAGCTGTTGTAGCTTCCCATCACTAAGAGGCTAATACATGCTCCCTTTGTGGAGCACCTGCCTCCCCCAACTTTCTTCTTCCTATGAGAGGGTTAACACCTAAACATGTGCACCTCCGGTACTTAGATCCCTAGACTGTAGAGTATAACTCACCTCAGAATTCAAAGAGAGTCTTTGTAGCTGGTTTATTGGAGAATATTTGTCTAGGTTCTAACAGCCTACATCTGAACGTCTCATGCTGCTTCTTTCCATGGATTAACCAAATGGTAACATGTTTGGTCCCACAGAACACATTCGTCACGGTTGCTCTTCTCATTTCACAACTGATCCAGGTTTAGTGACTTTGGCAAATCCCATGGATGGTGTTTAATTTGGGCTAAGGTAACCTATAAATGCTTACCATAACTTTGCAAACCATGCACTAAGACTGTTTTATTACTATTGAAAAATAAAATAAAATAATTATAATAAGAAGAATATATATTGATCACCAACAAAAGAAGAACTGGGTAAAGATGAGAGGGCCAACAGACAGTTTAATTTGCTTCTGAATGAGAGAGCAAAGTGATGGTGCCAACTAAAAATTTGCTGTTAATTTGCTTAGGTGAAAATCTGAGTTTTTCCAGCTTCAGATTGTAAAGAACTTCTCTAACCCAGTGGCCATGAGACAGGGGGATGCTTAGTTTCCACTTACGTAGAATAAGTCTGCGAGCCAAAAGGGTAGTGAAGGCTAGAACTGTAACAGAGAACGTGAAAAGCCCCCATCTAACCCTTTATAGAATATATTGCACTGGATTAAGGTATACCAGGCACAAATTGAGGATTTATGAATTAAATTCTTGGCAGCCTCCCACTGTTCCTCCTCCACAATCGCACCAAGCTCCTCGTCCCATACTGTTTTAATAAAAGCTGAAAAACTTTGAGGTGTTATTATTAAGAAAGTTTCATAAAATGAAATATATTTTTTTCTGTTGTGGGTCTAATTAAAAAGTCAATCATTTCAATCTAACCTTTCTTTCCCTAACGCTGACACTGATGGAATCTAGGTGGAGGCTTTAGAAGATGGTTCTTACACCCCGAGTCGATCTTTTGGGGACGGAGTAGACAGCAGACAATGTTCTTTTTGCTTTGAGCTGATGGATGTCCTCTTGTTGGAAAAGGTATTTGTCTACCTTTGGCTTTGTGATCTGAACTCAGCTGATGAGAGAAGTCCAATTTGGTGCCACAGGTTGCTGGGCTGAGGGTTTAAATCCCTTTCGCAGGACAGTCTTCGGTCCATCTGTGGCGACGGCTCTTCTTCAGCTGCAGAGTTCTTTGTCCATCTCAATCTTGGCTCAAAGCTGCCTGGAGGAAACAACTGAAGGTTCCTCTTTTGCATTTGCCTTTTGTAGAGTTTTTCCACCCTGTGGAAGTGCTTGCATTGGCTAGCACTGCTGCCATGCTTGTTTCATTGGCGGTCTGCTTAGGTGGATTAAATCAAATCCACCTTTTCCTTGGAGACATTATGTTATGGTGTCTGTGTTCTTGTCCCGGGGCCTTGACCTTCTCCCCCCGGAATCACTTCCCCCTTCTCAACTCTATTTCGATCTATGGTCTGTTCCAACACTTGACGTCTCAGTGGCATAGCTTCATCATTCTGTTACATTGGTACACATTTAACACCATTTCAACGTCATTGTCAAAATCACATCTATAACCTCTTTAGTTTCTCTGTTTTAACATTAATTTAAAAGATTACGATAACCACAACTTATCAGTTATACTTATCACAATTTGATTTATTACAGGTGTTCTTCTGAAAAGAAAACGGGAATCATCCATTATTGTAACTATTTGAAACCAAAATTTTAATTGTTCATTCTTACCAGAGAAAAAGCATCAATACAAGTCTTTTGCATTGGGTCTTATTCAATTACTCAAAGTGTTTAGACTTCATTCTTTAACACTTTAATGCTTGGAAATAATGAATCATGGCTTTGCAACACTCTCTACTTGATTAAATAAAAAAAGAAATAGGATTCAAGTTATGAGACAAAACATAAAAGCACAACCTTATTGATCTTATTGAAGTTTGATTCTACTGTTGGTTCTAGATGTTACTTTGTTACTTAATGTATTGTTACTGCTAAACTAAAATCTCCAGCAGGGGAATGCTGGGATGACCTGGGATTAATTTGACAAAACCCTTTCCTGAGTTGTGAGCAGTCACAATGCACAGCTACATGTTGTCCTGCTGCAGAAAACAAGGGGCTTTGTAAAACAAAGCTCTTTTGTTTTACACAAGCCAACTGCAAAGAGTTTCTGGTTTTCACCAGTAGAATCGATGGAAACAGCTTTTCAGAATTAATCGGGATAAGAGTGCTGCAAAACAGCATCAACTATTCAGAATGTTGTAAAATCTTGGATTATATAAAACTCACTCATATTGTAATGGGTATGAACTATTATCCATTAATCTGTAATGGGTGCAATTGATTATGATGTAATCAATTGCAATTGATTACATTTAATTGATTATATTGTAAATCTGACATTGTAATTGGCTTTTTTCAGAAATCTGTTGAACATTTTAAATTTCTATTTTGACATACCTCTATCTTTCTACTCTAACATACAATAAATTTGTGTACATATATACTTCTTTTTATTCAGGTAAAGGAAAGACTCCTCTGCGACGATGCAAAAGCGTTCCAGTCTCTGATCAGGGAAAGGCTCAGGTGACACAGAGCACCTGTGAGAAGAGCTGTCAGGTGACCAGTGAACAGATCAAGGCAGACATAAAGGCTGCTACAGAGAACTGCAGGAGATCTGGAAATAAAGAAAAGAGCTCTGAGATTGTTGGGGGCACTGTGAGACAAAGGGCTGACAGTGGGCAAATTCAAATCACTGGCAGTACTGGGGCAGCATCAAGCAGCAGAACAAGACCTATAACTGGATCTTTGAGCAGGGTTGAAGCTGACACAGCTCCCTCCGGACATGTGGATGGATTTGGGAGGATAACTAACCAGAACACCTGCAGACCAACCACTTACAGATCCACTTCATGCAGTAGGACTGAATGTGCCAAGTCTGACATGGAGACCGAGGACAGTTTCACAAGTGAGAAAGGGGAGATTGCTGGTCCTGTCAGTGTGGGATGCATGACATCAGGCTGTTCTTCTACTGGGACATCAGCACAGCAGGAAAGACACGGAGGCAGACAGCCAACCAATGCTGGGATACCGTCTGATATTTGTTCCCAGCATAATAAGGGCGGTCAGGACTTTGTTCCAAGGCGGCCTTTAACAAGATCTTGCACCCACACATCTTTGGAGTCTTTGGAACCTACATCAGGTCATACTAAGTTTAAAATTTGACTTCAGTAGAGTTTTTTCGGGAGTTTCCCCCCACCAAACTGATTACATAGCATAACAGAGGCTAGTACTGGAGTGCGCTTCTGTAGAAAAATCGGTTTGACTTTGTACATCAAGAGATCCAGTTCTAAGCCACATTATTACACCACATTATGTGACTCCTATATTTCAGTAAATATTTGCTCCTGCTACTGATTTTTGAAGATTTTTTTCTAGGAGACATCCCCACAAATCATGCTGTTTATTCCTGTATTCCTTCAAACAAATTACATGATAGCTGACCCTGAATTTTTAAATTCCATTTTAAACATTAATCAGGGTACACCTCTAAGTCTTGGCTGACCAATAAAAGGTAAATGGAGTTGCATAGTGTGTAATGAGTGTGGCTAACCACTGAAAGCACTTTTACTCTAAAGCCCCATTCACCCAACTACACTTTCAACACACACACAGTCTAAAAGGCACCCAATAGCTCAAGGATATAATCCTTTGCTATTCCGTAGCTTTTTTGGGAACTGAGGAAGATTTATCGTAATCATTTGTAACAAACAAAATTCTGTCAGACAGATTTTAACTAGCCCCCCCTAGTGTGTTTTTGATCATTACAGCACATTCAAGCATCTGTAAATTAGTAAAAGGTATCCAACCTTATCCAATGATACAGCTATAGACAATATATAGTTTTCTGAGGCTGTATAATGTCGTCATTGACCTTCAGCAGTGTCATTCCAGAGCTATGAGGAACATAGTGATGAGCAACATTGTTCTAAAAGGTTTCAATAAAAGGGGATTGGATGGAGCTTTTTTTAGACAATTTGGCTAAAATCCTAGCTGAATTCTCTGTAGTGGGTGATTCCTTTAACAGTGAGGATTCAGTAAAGCTTAGATTTTGTGACTACCCCCCCACACACACTTACAAATATCCAAATAAGTCCCTCTTTAATATCTATCAATTGTCTAATTTAGCATTTTGCTAGTTTTGTTTAAGCAAATAAAAGATTAAAGAAACTGGTTAAAATAGAGAATTAAAAGAAAACCTTGGTGTATTAAATTGAAAAACATTCCACTGACATGCAATGCAGACTGAATATCAAAGAACAGTTGGTAACACTTGATGTGACGGGGTGTGAATAAGACTGACATGACATCTGTCATGAACATGAACGAGTCTTTATGAATGTCTGACTGTTGTCATGAAGTGTCATTCGGTAAATAATGACACTTTTAATACAAAGTTGCTCTAAAAGTTGCATTAAAAATTCCAACTTTGCATGATTTTGTAAATAATGACAATTTAATGTGAAGTTTGCATTTTTAATGGACTTTCAATACAACTTTTAGAGCAACTTTGCATTAAAAGTGTCATTATTTACCGAATGACACTTCATGACAACAGTCAGACATTCATAAAGACTCGTTCATGTTCATGACAGATGTTATGTCATATTTATGACTGTGTCATGTCAGTCTTATGCACATCCCTTCAAATAAAGTGTTACCAAACAGTTTTTTTTCCTTAGTTTGGTGTCTTTATTCTCAGTTAGTGGTGAACTTTTGGCTAATGTATATACTATGTTTCCCTTTTGTAGATCTTTCAAAAGCCAGGCCTCGAGTAGCAGTGAGGAGGAAACGGATGGCTGACAAATCAACCAGCACCTCTGATCCAGTCACTGAGGACGATCATATACAAGTGAATACATGCAAAGGAAGCTTGACTGATTTGTTGTTTTTAGTTGAATAATATATCACTATGGGTGAGAACTCAAATGGTCTATCCATTTGGGTTGATGGACCTATTATTTAACTAATTCACATTGAACAATGCCTAATGTATACCTGATGGAAATTTCATAAGCAAAAAGTTTAGACATGGGTTATTAATTTGAATTTATATTGATTATTTTTATGTTCTCAAAGCATTCCACTATGTAACAAAGATTTTTGAATATCCCACTCATTTGGATCTAGGATGTGTTATTGTAGTGTTCCTTCTGTTTTTGAGCAGTGTATTTTTGTCTGTTTAATTTGAGTTTCTACTTAGTATAATGTGTATTTGAGGAATAATTAGCATAGTTATGAATTTTATTCATTTTTGACATATTTTTTACTTGGACAGGTTTTGTCTCTGAAGAGTAAGAATCTGGTGGGCATCACTCTGACCAACTGTGGAATCACGGACCTGGTCCTCAAAGACTGTCCCAAAATGATGTTCATTCATGGTAATTAAGAGAAAGTGGTAACACTGATGCTTATGTCTCAAATTGATCATCATTTGGCAATCTTAAATAAATATGTAATTAGTCTTAACTCTTGGCAACAAATTGCTTCCCTTTTTATCAATGTTAAATCAAATTTCCTGAGCTGGTTCAGTGTTCTACGACTAGGATGAAAACCACACTGCTCTTAATCAATCCAAGGTTCAGCTGTCTGACAGACCCTCCTCTCAACAACCTTACCAGGGAGGCTGGTAAGGTTGTT
>NW_006800562.1:28951-40821 GCF_000485575.1 Poecilia formosa | reverse complement strand
GAATTACAAACTGGATTCCAAAAAAGTTGGGACACTAAAGAAATTATGAATAGAAACTGAATGCAATGATGTGGAGATGGCAAATGTCAATATTTTATTTGTAATAGAACATAGATGACAGATCAAAAGTTTAATCTGAGTAAATGTAACATTTTAAATGAAAAATATGTTGATTCAAAATTTCACAGTGTCTACAAATCCCAAAAACGTTGGGACAAGTAGCAATAAGTGGCTGGAAAAAGAAAATTGAACATATAACAAACAGCTGGAAGACCAATTAACACTAATTAGGTCAATTGACAACATGATTGGATATAAACAGAGCTTCTTACAGTGTCAGTGTCTCTCTGAAGCCAAGATGGTGAGAAGTTCACCAATTCCACCATTGTTGCACAGAAAGATAGTGCAGCAACACCAGAATGGTGTTACCCAGCGTAAAATAGCAAAGACTTTTAAGTTTTCATCATCAACTATGCATAACATCATCAAAAGATTCAGAGAATCTGGAATAATCTCTGTGCGTAAGGGTCAAGGCTGTAAAACTACTGGATGCTCGTGATCTCCGGGCCCTTAAACGTCACTGCACCTCAAACAGGAATGTCAAGGAAATGACAGCCTGGGCTCAGGAATACTTAAGGAATACTAAAGCATCGTCGGTGAACACAATCCACCGTGCCATCCGCCGCTGCCAGCTGAAACTCTACAGTGCAAAGAGGAAGCCATTTCTAAGCAGCTCCACAAGCTCAGCCGTTTGTACTGGGCCAGGATTCATTTAAAATGGAGTGAGGCAAAATGGACGACTGTTCTGTGGTCAGATGAGTCACGATTTGAAGTTCTTTATGGAAGACTGGGACGCCATGTCATCCGGACCAGAGAGGACGAGGATAACCCAAGTTGTTATCAACGCTCCGTTCAGAAGCTGCATCACTGATGGTCTGGGGTTGCATGAGAGCTGGTGGCCTGGGCAGCTTGCATGTCTGGAAAGGCCCCATTAAAGCAGAGAACTATGTTCAGGTTCTAGAACAACATATGCTCCCATCTAGACTTCATCTCTTTCAGGGAAGACCCTGCATTTTTCAACAACATAATGCCAGACCACATTCTGCAGCAATCACAACATCATGGTAGGAGAAGGATCTGGACACTGAAATGGCCCCTGCAGGCCAGATCTTCACCTATAGAGAACATTTGGTGCATCATAAAGAGGAAGATGCAACAAAAAAGGCTCAAGACGATTGAACAGTTAGAGGCCTGTATTAGACATGAATGGAGAGCATTCCTATTTCTAAACTTGAGAAACTGGTCTCCTCTGTCCCCAGACGTCTGAGTGTTGTAAGAAGAAGGGGAGATGCCACANTCTGACTAAAGAAGCACTGTTGTAAACTTGTCCACTTTATTGATTTGTCAAACTCCTCTAATTACTTTTTTGGAGATGTTTATGGCAACAACCAAGGCAACAACGCTCTGCAGCAGGTAGTCTGAGCAGCCTTTAGCCACCATCGTCATCTTGCTTTCTAAGCACTGCAGTCAGTCTCACACAGTCATAGGTTCAATGCCATACTTTCACCAATAGCCAGAGCATTGGAGACCCATTCTACTCCGTGTACACATTGCAAATAAATCACACATGTAAAGCTGAGTAATGCTATAATTGTTTGACCCAAGAGGCCAGCAGTGAGACGGTTTTTGGTAGGGGTGTACCGATTTATCGGCCAGCCGATTTTCTTAATTTTGGCATGATTGGCCGATTTTTACACGTGAAGCCCATCTTATCCACCGATGTTATCAACGTCAGCAAAGGTCTAAAAATCAACCACTGTGCTTTTCTTTTCTCCTGTGAGAAAGGTTTGACTGACAAACCGGCCGACCAGGTCATGTCTGCACATTTACAGTTAACTATCGTCACCCTGTTGTTGCCAATTCAGCAACTTTATTGATAAAAAGCAACATTTCAGACAAAATACTAGTATCAGCCAAAATCGGAATCGGTAAGTTAGGCTTTTTAAAAGATTGTAATCGGCGATCAGCCAGAAAAGTGCAATCGGTGCACCCCTAGTTTTATGCAGAATATCCATCCATTCATTTTACACGCTTATCCCTATAGTGGGGCTGCAGCTGGTGGCCATCTCTGTCAACGGGCAAGAGGCAGGGCACACCCTGGACAGGTTGCCAATCTTTTGCAGTTAAGCAAAATAATGCCAAACTAAAAGAATTACAAACTGGATTCCAAAAAAGTTGGGACACTAAAGAAATTATGAATAAAAACTGAATGCAATGATGTGGAGATGGTAAATGTCAATATTTTATTTGTAATAGAACATAGATGGCAGATCAAAAGTTTAATCTGAGTAAATGTAACATTTTAAATGAAAAATATGTTGATTCAAAAGTTCACAGTGTCTACAAATCCCAAAAAAGTTGGGACAAGTAGGAATAAGTGGCTGGAAAAAGAAAATTGAACATATAACAAACAGCTGGAAGACCAAATAACACTAATTAGGTCAATTGACAACATGTTTGGGTATAAAATGAGCTTCTTACAGTGTCAGTGTCTCTGAAGCCAAGATGGTGAGAAGTTCACCAATTTTACCATTATTGCACAGAAAGATAGTGCAGCAATACCAGAATGGTGTTACCCAGCGTAAAATAGCAAAGACTTTTAAGTTATCATCATCAACTGTGCATAACATCATCAAAAGATTCAGAGAATCTGGAACAATCGCTGTGCGTAAGGGCCAAGGCCGTAAAACTACTGGATGCTCGTGATCTCCAGGCCCTTAAACGTCACTGCACCTCAAACAGGAATGTCACTGTCTAGGAAATAACAGCATGGGCTCAGGAATACTTAAGGAATACTAAAGCATCGTCAGTGAACACAATCCACTGTGCCATCCGCCGCTGCCAGCTGAAACTCTACAGTGCAAAGAGGAAGCCATTTCTAAGCTCCACAAGCTCAGCCGTTTGCACTGGGCCAGGAGTCATTTAAAATGGAGTGAGGCAAAATGGACGACTGTTCTGTGGTCAGATGAGTCACGATTTGAAGTTCTTTATGGAAGACTGGGACGCCATGTCATCCGGACCAGAGGGGACAAGAATAACCCAAGTTGTTATCAGCGCTCCGTTCAGAAGCTGCGTCACTGATGGTATGGGGTTGCATGAGAGCTGGTGGCCTGGGCAGCTTGCATGTCTGGAAAGGCCCCATTAAAGCAGAGAGCCATGTTCAGGTTCTAGAACAACATATGCTCCCATCTAGACGTCATCTCTTTCAGGGAAGACCCTGCATTCTTCAACAACGTAATGCCAGACCACATTCTGCAGCAATCACAACATCATGGTAGGAGAAGGATCCGGGTACTGAAATGTCCAGCCTGGGTTAATGTCTGGCCAGATCTTCACCTATAGAGAACATTTGGTGCATCATAAAGAGGAAGGTGCGACAAAAAAGGCCCAAGACGACTGAACAGTTAGAGGCCTGTATCAGACATAAATGGAGAGCATTCCTATTTCTAAACTTGAGAAACTGGTCTCCTCTGACCCCAGACGTCTGAGTGTTGTAAGAAGAAGGGAGATGCCACACAGTGGTAAAAATGACCTTGTCCCAACTTTTTTGGGATTTGCTGACATCATGAAATTTTGAAACAACATATTTTTCCCTTAAAATGATACATTCTCTGTTAAAACTTTTGATCTGTGATTTGTGTTCTATTGTGAAGAAAATATTAGATGTTGGCACCTCCACATCATTGCATTCAGTTTTTATTCACAATTTGTTTAGTGTCCCAACTGTTTTGGAATCCGGTTCGTACATGAAAATGTCACAATTTGTGCAAAAACATAAGGTAAATAACCTATTTACACAGTTTATCAGCAATAAAAAAAGAGATGATTTGGGGGTAAGTTTCACTTTAAATACCATTTATTGCAGTCTATGAAGGCCTTTGTGATATGATAATTGCATATATTACAGAGAGAGGTGTTTTGCACCCCTAACCTAATTTCTAAATTATTTTGCATCTGTGTGTGAAAAATGTTGAATTTTTTTTATTATGAAAGAGCTTAAATGTCTGTTTATTAACCGCATAATGCAATCTTTGTATCTTTGATTAACTTTTTCATGTTTATATTTGTATAAAAATTAGTCCATTGATGTCTTCGTATCTACATATGAACTCTCTCTTGTGCTTTCCTCTTTTTGCAGCCACTAGATGTCGTGTTTTGAAGCAGTTGAAAATAGAAAGGGCACCCATAGTCAATAGATTTGACTTTGCTCAATGTAAGAAGCTTGACATGGACCAGGTTCTGGATCAGATACTAAGAATGCCACCTGAGAGAAACCGTATTATCTACATGCGTCCTATGCATCAGGTTGGTGATAAATTACCTCCAATTCTTTGAAGACTTAAATTACATATGCATATGATTACTCTCCATTTTTAGGACAACAGCTACAACAGCTGCTGTACTAGATGATCTCTGTTAATTAATGATCACTAATAGACATCATTAATATACAGGCTAAATTGTAAAGGACCTAATGATTCTTATGGGTTCCCCATATGTCACACCAACTTACTTGGCCATAAATCACAAACCTACACATTTGCAAATAGGAGACACTTACAAACATTCATGCATTCATATACTGATACTGGTAAGCAACCTGAGGCTAAGTGCCTTACTCAGGAGCACATTGAGATGTGATTACTCATCCCAAGATTACTACTTTTGAGGCACAGTGGCTTGTTTAAATCTTCTGCAGCAAGGTTCAAAATGATTTTTCTTCATTGGTGGAGTCTATGCACACAGTGAGTGTGTATAGAGGCCATTCTGACTAAGTGCATTGCTTAATTTTTTCATGGGAATAAAATGTATCGGCTTTTTCCAGGTCTTTCTGAAGCTCTCTCTCAGTGCTTCCTGACTCTCAAGCAATTTTATGATTATTGTCTTGACTCCTTTGTCAGAAGTGTTCTGAAGGGTGGCTAGCTGTGTCTTAATAATTCTCAAATAATGTTCTTCCCACTTTATTGTTTATGGCTCCAATAGCACTCACTGGGGTTTTAGAGTTAGAAATGCACCAGCAACCACTGCTTCAGTAGGACTTGAAACAGTAAGAGTTTCTTCTTAAGGTTTCTCGTACCAGTTGTACAACTCTGTTTTGTAGTTTGGTTATAGGAAACATAGTTAATTTTAAACAATTTGTTATTGATTTACACATATCTGTGAGAATGTTTTTTTTTTCCTGCAATAATGGCAAATTCAGCTGAATTCTTGGCCTCCTTATTACTTATTCTCCTTGTCATTTCAGTCTTTCCCCATAACATGTGGACTCATTAGTTTAGATTCTTTTGTATGTGGATTGCTTTTGTTGTTGCCGACATCTGATGTCAATTTTAAGTCAGTGGACCCATTATAAATATTTAAATTAAGAAAAACTGTGATGTGTTCAAAAGTTTTACACACTTTTCATGTGTAAAACTGCATCTAGTATCTATTGCATCTACTGGATACAATGGCAGTATTTGCAGACCTATACGGCTCCCTAAGAAGAGCTGCCTCTTTCCACTCCCAAAAGGCTCTTAATTTTGTGTCATATGTGGCATTGTATTTTAGCCTAACTTGACAGATATGAGTGTTTTATATGTTAATAAATCCTTTAACATTTTATGGTTTTATGAGAGGCCTTATAATTGCCTAATTTTACGTAGGCAATTATACGTATTTCCTTAATTTTGTGTCATATTCTAACCAAACTTTTAATTTTTATTTAACACAAGAACAAATTAACAAAGCACTTCAAACACATAACCATACTACTACTAATAACAATAATAATATGTAATCTTTAATTTACAGCCTGATGCTGCTTCATTCACAGTTGTAAGTCATACTTAAGGGTTTTTGCTATGCACTCTCCTTCTCACCATTGTCTACTGACTGACAGAATGGACACATTTTCCACCCTATTGCTGCTGTCAGTCTCTCTCTCTTTTTTCAGCACTCTCACGTGTGATTGGCCACAAGGCCGCTATTTTGCCAATCAAAACATTAAATAAATTTTTTAGGGAGCCAGCTCTCACTTGATTGGACTGTGCTCTTCTTACTCTCTATACAACATTAACTCTTAGAATCGATGCTTTTGTGCATGACTAGTCAGTAAACTGGTTCTTTAAAGGGCCAAGAGCCCCATTTTAATTGAGAAGACAGTGAAATATCACTTTGAATTAAGTTCACTCTTCAGTTACTTTATTATAGGTTTGCAAAAAAAAAAAAAAAAAATTTGCAAAGAAACTTTCCAAAGACACCTGATCTGTTTCTTACTCATTTTGCTGCTTGTGGGCTCAGTGTTGGCGCAAAAGTAACTGAGAGAATCCGGTTAAAAGATTTTCAAAATAAAAGATCCTCCAGACTCAAATAATACATAAAACGGAAATATTTAATTATTTCTTGCGCGGCCCGGTACCAATTGGTCCATGGACCGGTACCAGTCCACGGACCAGGGGTTGGGGACCACTGTTTTAGACCAAAAACAACAGAAGTTGTTGAAGTGTTATTTAACTTCAGACAGTGAGATAAAGGGCTTCTTTATATGTAAACTTCTGGATTCATCTAAGATTCTGTTTTATACAATTTTTTTTAATGATTATCTGTACACAAAGCTGTTAACGTGGTTATTGTGCCTTTCTCTTTCCTCTTGACAGATTGACTCGATAGCACTGGAGCGTCAGCTTTTCCAGGGACCATATCCCTATCATATTGCTGTTGTGCATGAATTCAGCAACCCACCAAATATACACAACAAAGTTCGCATTCGGAGCTGGATGGACACAATAGCTAATATTTGCCAGTAAGCATTTGAGAGCAAGAGAGAGATTTTTACACCGTAGCCCTCTTGTGAAATCATACACTGAAAACTTACTGAATACTCTTCCAAGCAAAAAAAATCCTTTCCTTTTATGTGATCAGTGTTGAAGCTCTGTTTTCTTATGGTAATTCATATGCATCCATATGTTTTTAACTTCTGCAAAAACAGCTCTACTTGTACTACTGACTGAGCAAACTACACTAAATAATGTTACTCTAGTAATTAGTTACTTTGGTAACTAATTACTAGAGTAATAAGTAACTTATTACTAAGTTACTAAACTTACCAAGTTACTAACCTTAGTAACTTAGTAACTTGGTAATAAGTGACTTATTACTAAAGTAACTTAGTAATACATTATTAAAGTAATAGCTTACTTTAGTAATATGTTACTAAAGTAATAAGTTACTGAAGTAACTTATTACTTTAGTAACATGTTGCTTAAATAATTTATTACTTACATGCAAGTTATTTGTTCTCTTGCATTTTCTATTATTCCTTTGCAAATATTAGGCTAAATTTGAATTCAACTGGACTGCTGACTGAACTATTAATTGTCTTTTTTATTTGTCTTTTTCTCAGAGAGTTGATAAAGTATGAGTTTTTCCCAGAAACCACAAGAAAAGATGACTTGAATATGTATCCCAAATACCCATGGGGTCGGGACATCTACACACTGGAGGGTAATTTCATGAAGCCAACATTTAAGATTTGACAATTTCACATTTTCATCATTCATATGCAATGACTGTGACACTGTGACTGTGAATCTAACCTCAAATCTGAAACTGCTAAATGTGACAAAAAAAAAAAAAAACAACAACTGAAGACTTAAAATATTCAATGAGTGACTTCCATGTCTTGGCTCTGTGGTGGTTTGGTCCCACCATGCTTTCAGTCAAATTGTAGTCAAAACATTTCTGAAGTCATTGCTGTAACTATCATTTTGTGTAACCCCTTCAGGTTTCAGCTCTTTGCCCTTCTAAATCAGATGAGTTGTCAGGTCTAAATAGCAGGCCACTCCATTCGAGGTACCCCTGTCTCCCAACAGACATTCCCCATTTTGGTGGGCTTTCTGTGTTGGCGTGATGAAAAAACTCAGATTTTGTTTGTCCAATCTCTTTCCTGTCTGCTGAGAAGGTCATTTCCCATGGTGTTCAATGCTAATGTCTACTTCTCTTTCAACATTTTTTCTTTATGTAAAATTGTGTCAGTAGATTTACCTTCTTGAAGTCATTAGTATAGCCTTGTTATGTAATTACCAAGATGACACTAAGTGATTAAACCAGGACATTTATTAGTTGATTTATGGATCATAGATCCGTCATGCATTTTGTTTAAGTTGTGCAAAATGTACTGACACATTGAATAGCTCCACATGTACATTCAAAAGTTTAGAAAAGGTTGCATTAAGTTCACCTAAAGTTGCCCTAGAAGAAGTGCATTTTTAATTCATCCTGAAATTTCACCCAAAAGCTAAATATCCCTAACTTTTAGTGGTCAGTATAAATTTGCTTACTTTGAGGTGTAATTAGGTAAATTAGAGTCCTGATAAGGTGGTTTAAGTCTGATGAAAAGCCATTGATTATCACAAACAAAAGGAATCTCACTATATTTAAGCAGATTATCCTTATCATAATGCATGTCATTTTTCATGTCATTACATAGACATTCTGTGCAAGGTTTAGAACTGCAGGTCTTGTTCATTCATTTTTTATGATTTGAACTGTATTGATTTCTGCAAAACTAAACTAAACAGAATGAGCATGTAGGATATATTAAGGAGCAGGCAGAAGTGCAATAGCAATTGAGTAAAACAAAAATAGTATCTTAAAATAAGAAAATAGCAGCATGATGATAATAATAATAAAAAAGAAATGACAATAAATAAAATCACACCCAGTAAATGTAAATCTTTAAAACCTTAAAACTTAAGCAGCATCAATAAAAGTTTTAGCATCAGAAACCAGTACAAATGTAATAAAAGTGATTGACACCAATTTTATTAGATTTGAAGAAAATGGGGACGTTCACTCTGAAATTCTTGTAAAATATTTTTCAGGAATTGTTGATGGAGCTCCGTACAGCATGATAACAGATTTTCCCTGGCTAAGGACACTGAGAGCAGCTGATCCCAACAGCTACGCCCGCTGTGACTTTGAGGATGATGAAAGCAGTAAGTCTAGTCCGTAGTAACTGAATGACCAGTTCAGTGATGTCATGACCTGCTTAAAGTGCCCAACCCACAGTTTATAATCTGAAATTAAAAATATTTTTTTTAACAATGAACCAACATTTACATGTTTGCATCTTCATCTTGATTTGATCAAATACATAAATTGCTCAATTTCAGGCCTGCTGCACATGACGAAAACTTAGAATATATAGCCTAATTTAAACAACCAAACTAGTTTAGAGACATTCTGTAAACTGCTGATTTTAAAAAGGTTTATGTTATCTTGTCTATACAACTTTAGCATATCATAAATAGTCTAAGGCAGACTATTTAAGAAACAAAATAGACAAAGGATCTACAGCCTTTATGCCATTAAAAGTAATTGCTTAGTACTTGTCACTTTTAACTCTGTGCAGTTGCCCTAAAAGAAATGTTTCACTATGAAACCTCCTGTCATTTTTTTCCTGTTCTGTTAGCCACCATCTATGCTCCACGGCGTAAAGGGCAACTGTCAGCTGACATCTGCATGGAAACGATTGGTGAGGAGATCTCAGAGAGCAGGCAAAGCAAGAAAGGAGTGTTCCAAAGAGTGGTCGTTCTCTTCCTCCATCACTGTGACATGCCCGGAGAGCCTGTGGATGATGACTATATCTAGATGTAGAAGAATTCTCAGCTTCAGGGTTCTGACCTAAAGATGTCTCAAATGTAATTGTAACTTTGGAAAACAACAGGTCTGGCCTTTGTCTCAGCAGAAAACTGAATAAGATGGCTGAATGACTGTAAAAAAAACAAAAGATACACCAGCCATCAGATGTTATGGGGGAAAAGTAGCTTGTGTTGAACAACTGAAGTACTGAACTTTCAACTTTGTTTACATCCAGATAAAATGTAAGGTTAAAAGTGAATGTTTTCAGTGCTGATTATTTTTTTAGTTATTCGTCCTAGCTTACCGAAGACTCTGCAGTAAAACAATAAAGCCGCTGATAGTAAAAAAGTAATCCTCTGATATAAAATGACACTTAAGTTGCTCTGATCTTACTTCCTATTGAAAATTAGTCTTTGATCTCTAATTTTTTGTTCATGTTTGGGGGGAGGGGGTTTCTCCCTCTTTATGGTTTTGGATTTTTGATATTTTAAAATGCTGAGACCATGATTCAAAGTTGTATTGTATCATTGGGAAGTTGGAGACCTGAATATAAATTTACTTTGTAGATTGATTTGTTTGTGTACGTTTGGACTTTCAATTGAACCATATAAGGTCATTCTTGCTTCCAGAAAACAACAGGACAGATTCAACCCCCTTCTCATTGGAACCCTTATTTTGGCTTTGGAACAATACAGATTTTTTTTATTTTTTAAGGTTTCTAGAGTTTCTCAGTTTTTCTATTGAATCTGGCTTTTGACTCATTTTCCATTGGATGTTTTTACTCTCAAATTGTTAGTTATTTATTAATAGAAAACGCTCTTAATTTCAAGAGATGAACCTGTGTTGTTTCCCTCCAAGATTCAAGATTTTTCATTCTCATTGCTGTGCATATTGAGATTTAATGGCCTTTTGAAATAAATCATGTTAAAAGCCATATAAACTGTTTTTTTCCTGAACATATATTTTTGCGTGTTTTTGTAAACATTTAATCAGAATGTTTGCAGCATGAATATTAATCTGAATTGAAGAGCTAGGTCAACTTTAATGTATGTGTCTTTGTGGGTATGGAAAGTTTTCAGACCCATTTAAATGTTTCACTCTTTGTTTCATTGCAGTCATTTGTTAAAATTAAAAAAGGTTTTTGTTATTTCTCATTAATGTACTTAACATCCCATCTTGATAGAAAAAAACAGAAACTTGTGCATTATATTGCACATAGTATTGGCTCACCTGCCTTGACTCGCATATGACATCTCATTCCTAATCAATAGGGTTCAATATGACGTTTGTCCACCTTTTGCAGCTAGAACAGCTTCAACTCTTCTATGAAGGCTGTCCACAAGGTTTAGGAGTGTTTATGGGGATTTTTGACCATTTTTCCAGAAGCGCATTTGGGATGTCATAGTGACGTTGGATGAGAAAGTCTGGCTCTCAGTCTCCACTCTAATTCATCCCATAGGTGTTTTATCAGGTTGAGGTCAGGACTCTGTGCAGGCCAGTCAAGTTCATCCACACCGGACCCTCCCATCCATGTCTTTATGGACCTTACTTTGTGCTCTGATCCAGAGTTGGCCCCTTGGAAGAGGAAGGAACCAGCTCCCAACGTCTCTGCATAGAAAATGAATACAGAGATTTAAACTGCAGAAATGTAAATGTTTCTTTAAGCATTATCTTTGTAGCAAAGTTACACAACAGATCAGTTCTGAGTCTGACAGAAAACAGACAGAAGCAAGTGGTTTTTGGCAGCTTCCTGCACCAGAAGTCGCTGTGCACTTCATCCTCATTCCGCTAACACTCCACTTTGGTCTTCCTGCTTTGACAAAATGGAGTGTAGCCAGACAGTCATACTCTGTCTTATTTTTAAACCCAAGAGACACAGTGTTCCAGTTAATAACTTTAAACAGAGAAAAACTGTACACATCCCCCTGTCAGCCTGCATAATCTCCTTTCTGTAACATGCTGCAACTTATACTACATCTTCAGATAATTTCTGGTCCTGACCATTCCTGTTCAAAATGCATAGGTCATGACATTACACAGGATGGGAGGATGTAGGCAGGCCATTAATCTCGTCATTAATGTAGTTGTGGTGTTGGGGATTAAGCATCTATCTATCTATCTGACAGATCACCATTTATAGAACTGTGATGATTTCTTTCTAATGGTGTTGGGATGAAAAAAAAAGG
>NW_006800562.1:26166-27527 GCF_000485575.1 Poecilia formosa | reverse complement strand
AACCTAAAAGATTTAGTTCTATATATGAAAGTAAACTGACAACAAGATGTTATAACCGAGCGATATTCATAGCAACATTCCTGACAGACAGATTACCTCATTCAAACGGAGTTTCTGACTCCGTCTGCTGCTGCCTTTACTCTGAGCCGTTCAGAGGGGGGAGGGGCAGGAAGCGCTCCGCTGAATGCGCTGTTGTGCGCCTTCAAAATAAAAGCACGCGAGTGGAAGATTTTAAAATTCTTCGCAACTGCGGTGAAATTATTGGGGGGGACGAATGTGCCTCTCTCCAATATTGGGGGGGACATGTCCCCCCCGTCCCCCCCGCTTCCTACGCCTATGGGCTCCATTAACAAAAAACGTTCTTGAATAAAAACTAAACAACATAAAACCAAAGTGGAAATAAATACTGCATTCAACCAAAAGAGTGCAGATTATTAAGTCTGTATACAATATTGTATATTGTATATTTAAATCAGTAGATTTAAATAGAGAAGATGGGCACATCGTGTGGTGCAATAGTTCACACCACACGATTTTTTGCCCCTATTTTCCCCTTACAACAATCTTGGAATGTTGGCCGATCTAAGATTGTCGCTGGTGATTTCGTAACCGATCATCATGTAGTGTGATTTAGATCGTTGCTCCATCTAAATCGGGTTTTCCCCGACTAGGAGCTTGTTATCAGAGCGCAGCGCACAGAGCTCCCGCTGCCGCTCCACAACTCTGATATCCTTCTGCACAGATTTATGACGCTTAATATTAATTATAATGGCGTTTAGTTGAACAACTTTACGGACACGTCCATCCTCTGTTTTCACTTTTATTGTGCTGTTCATATTAGTCTCGATGTTTGCAGTTTTCTGAAGCGCAACGCGAAGCTCGACGTCATTCATAGCAAATATATGAACTTGACTTTAAATAACAAAAGAACATGGTAACGCAAAGTGATTTCGATAAGTAACTGTAGTCTGACTACTGGATTTGAAATAGCTCGGTACTGAAAAAAGTGGTCCGACGTCAGTAACGCGTTACTAACGTCACTGTAAATAAGTCAAGTAATTTATTGTTTTCTCTTCTCTTCCGACATCAACATGAATGACGACATTTCTATTTTCAATCAAAGCAGGAAATAACTAAAGGATGACCAACACCGGAGCGGAAAGGTAGACAGGAGGGTACCCGTTTCAAACCGACTGGAAAAGACTAGCTTCGTGAATGCCCTGCGAGAAACGGCCTTTTCTGCTTTCCTTGACGTCTTTTCTCAATTTGTGTTTATATCAATATGTTTGACATAAGCCTTTGCAAACATGAAAGTTGAATGGAACAGGAACGTTCTTCTACTTGTCCCGATAAAAACGGTG
>NW_006800562.1:20130-26156 GCF_000485575.1 Poecilia formosa | reverse complement strand
CAGGAAAAAGGAGAAACTGGAGAAATACCAGGGCCTCAGAGAGGAACTGGAGAAGGCCTGGAAGGTGAAGACCACAGTTGCCAGGAACAACATCAGACATCTCAGTTCTAGGAACTGCCAAGATACTGGAGGAACCCTCAAGCTCCCAGGCCTGTGGTAGAGGACCAGAGCTCAGAGGATGAAAGAGAGAGAGAGAGAGAGAGAGAGAGAGAGACCACCCGCGGAGGGTGAGAAGGGGATTTATATATATATATATATATATAGTGCTCAATGAAATAAAAACAGGGCAATGCATTTTAATGCTCAATATTACCCATCAGATACCGTTCACCCTGTGGTAAAGTGGGGGAACGGTATCTGATGGGGAAACGCGGATTGACGTAACACCGGCGCCGATGATTCGAGGTGAGGCAGATCGTTTTCTTGCCTCATGACAGGGAGCGCTCATGATTCCAAATATTAGTATTGTGACTCCATGTCTGTAGAGTGACAGCGAGCTAGCCATACAGTAAATAAGCAGAGATGGCATAATTACTTTGAAAAAGTAACTTTAATTGGATTACTGATTACTCCTTGAAAAAGTAACTTAGATTAATAACTACTTGATTTGGAAAGTAACTAAGTTACATTAAAAGTAACTTTTTTAGTTACTTTCAGCAGCTGATAACGCTCTGCCCCTAGGCCTGTCACGATAACAAATTTTGCTGAGCGATTAATTGTCTAAAACATTATTGAGATAAACGATATTGTTTAAAGACCTTTAGACACTGATTTAATGGAAATAATGTAATAATGCATGAAATTTCCTGCCATAGATACACTTTATTTTCAAAAGAACACATAACACTGGAACTGATAAACTAAATAAACTAAACAACCAAAAACAAAAATAAAATGGATTCTCAGTCTCCATTAACAAAAAACGTACTTGAATAAAAACTAAACAACATAAAACCAAAGTGGAAATAAATACTGCATTCAACCAAAAGAGTGCAGATTATTAAGTCTGTATATTGTATTGCCCTTCAGTAATCACTAGATTTAAATAGAGAAGATGGGCACATCCTGACGCAATAGTTCACACTACACGATTTTTTGCCCCTATTTTCCCCTTACGATAATCTTAGAACGTTGGGCGATCTAAGATTGTCGCTGGTGATTTTGTAACCGATCATCCTGCAGTGTGATGTAGATCGTCGCTCCATCTAAATCAGGGGTTTTCCCCGACTGGGAGCTTGTTATCAGAGCGCAGCGCACAGAGCTCCCGCTGCCGCTCCACAACTCTGATATCCTTCTGCACAGATTTATGACGCTTAATATTAATTNTACCCGTTTCAAACCGACTGGAAAAGACTAGCTTCGTGAATGCCCTGCGAGAAACGGCCTTTTCTGCTTTCCTTGACGTCTTTTCTCAATTTGTGGCACTGTGTGGACTCGGAGTGATTTTATGACTTGAATAATTTGCTAAGACCCCTCCCTCACCAAACATGCGCGTTAGACCACTCATATTCAAAACTAGGTCGCATCGGCTTGGAATATGATAGATTTAGCTTTT
Source organism: Poecilia formosa (assembly GCF_000485575.1). NCBI lineage: Eukaryota > Metazoa > Chordata > Actinopteri > Cyprinodontiformes > Poeciliidae > Poecilia > Poecilia formosa. Next base: position 24,601 of record NW_006800562.1, on the reverse strand, counting down.
TTCTTTCTTTCTTTCTTTTATTTATTTATTTATTTATTTATTTATTTTATTTTTTGCTTAGTTTTTTTTATGAAATATGTGTGTTGTGGGCTACAGTTTTTGTGTTTTTAAAGAATGCATAAAAGAAACATAACCTACAAACTGCTGTGTTAGATTAGCTAATAGCAGCGGTAGCGGTACCACAACGATCACTAATTGATAATCGCTAAATGAACATTAAGTCTAAATCCATGCTACTGCAAAAGACTGAATCTTCTGTACTTTGTGTGGGAAATATTTGAGGGGTTTTTGGGGTGTTGAATCCTGAAACAAAGCGGCGTTGTTGTCAGTTACTATGGCAACTGCAAATATGGACGTGTGTTTTTTGGTCTGGGAGTGGGAACATTAAATTTTTACTGCTAAAAACAATCTTTGAAAATACAATATGATTAATTTTGTAATTGTGACATGGCCCTATTTTTCTTTTTTTTTCTATGAACAAAAAGTAAATGAATGAATTGTGGCGGGCCCCCTGTTGGTCAGGGCCCCTAGAGTTGTCATCAAATTTCCCCCGTATACCGCGCCCGTGGTTTCAGCATACATAAAATGTAAGATTTTAAGGAGCTGGTAAGTTTACTATGTAAAAGTTCAATGATCATAGTTAGATTGTTTTGTTACCACAGCTACAGTTTGATGCTGAGTTTAGTCTTTGAATTTGAGCTCTATTTGTTCACAAATATATCTCAGTAAACTACAATTATCACTGATTGCTTTTTAGATTAACCAGTTAAACTACTCCCCCTCTCCCATATCACCAAGTCTTAACACAGACACTTATAACAGCCGTAATTGTGTAGTGTCTCTTTAAGATACTCTGGCATCACTAATGATGTCACAAGTATGCGCCACTGCTTCTCTGTAGAGAGGTGGGAGAAACGTGCTACTGTTGGACACATGGACATGTTAGCTCCCTAACTTTTAGTAACGTTACGGGTAGTTTGGACTCTGCTCATTTTCATGTTTGATAATATAGCAGCCGTTCGACCGGGCTTCATAAGGGTAGTGAAGAGAGGGTTTATTAAAGGACAACTGTGGAATTCCCAGTACCAGTGTGGTTGTGAGTTTTTGGCCATCCTGAAAATTCTTCCGCCTCCTCTCCTCTCTTGAATACAACCCAAACGTTACAAACTGTTAAAAATATTGATGTTTTTAGCAGCAAGAGGGGTCCCCAACTCAAATTCCGCTCAAGGACTTAGACAGCCTTGGACCAACCGTACATGGTTTGTTAAATCCATGCAGAGATGGGAGATTTAATTTAATGCTGCTAATGTGGCTTTAGTATTGGTTGCTCAAGCTTTATGGGACAAGATTTTCAGATCTCTGCGCATAACTCTGGCTGACAAAGTGGAGAAAGCATTTGATATGGTTTGATGCATCATGTAATAAAATAAAATAAAAACAGGGTGATGCGTGACTAAGAGGCGAGCGCGAAAGCTCCTCATTGGGTTGAACCTGCATGATGAGTGGTTAGAGCTGGTTCGGTAACCCCGGCCAACATACATCAACTTTACAGGAACGCTGGGTGGTGTGTTGAGATGTAAATGCTGCATATAATTCTTTGTTCACAAAGATAAATCATTCTCACCACTGCCTCAGCGCGTAGATTTGAAAGTGCGACTACAATTTATTCCTGTGGTTCACAGAGTTCACTCTCAGTTTTAAATGCATCAACTATGACCACCATGCCTGGCAGTGGTAGTCAGAGGACCCAGTGGTGCCAGTGTATCCCTTGCTTTGCTTCTGTTAGTCTGTGCCAGGGAAGCTGTAACTACAGTACAGTAGCTTACTGCCATCAGTGTGTGAATGAAATATACAGAAAGTCAAATGTGTACTTTATAGTTCAAATCTTGCACTACAATAATGCAGTGGCAAGGTATACTCAAATAAAGAAACAATTTTCACATATTATGATCTTTTCTATTTGGAAAAAGCACTTTTAGCTCATCTTAGTGAGAACACCATATTATTCCACCAGTCAAAAGGTGTGTTTTATGATTATAAAACACTTTTTCATACATTTTTCCACAATTTTTTTAATTATTTACCCTTGATTAGTTCAAAGGGCTATCAATAAGGTCTGATTTTAATATTTTCATGTCTGGGGGAAAAATTGGCATTAAATGGGTAAAAAAAAAGTGATTTTAAAAAAAATATATTGTTGTTATTTTTATTACTATTATTATTTTCTTAAAAACAAAAACAAGCAACACTTAGCCTGGGGAGGGGAGGCTAGTAAAGCATGGCAGGCCACCAGGCTTATAATACACAAGAAACCTTGCATATGTAAACAACAACATGCAGGGGGTCTATATTTGTAAATCTGATTATGATTAAGTCAGTGCCTGATATTTGCCTCACCATCTATGAACCTCACCGTTTCCAAGATAAAGGGAATCCCTGAGTAAAGATCATTTTTAGCCTTCATCAGTTTATATCAATATGTTTGACATAAGCTTTTGCAAACATGAAAGTTGACTGGAACAGGAACGTTCTTCTACGTGTCCCGATAAAAACGGTGGGTCAATGACATCCAAAGCTTTTATGGTTCCTGAGATACTGAGAGTTGTTTGGAGACTTTGTTTGCTCCCTCATAGTGTCTGACCTTCATGTACGGCTCTCACACACACAGAAACGCCATTCTATTTACCAGCCTTGTTAGGACAGTGGGTGTTTTACAGCCATTTGCTGCCTTTTAAGGTAATGGCCGTTACTCATTTTGAGATTGGGTATTTGTTTAAACAGCTTTTCTGCTGTCTAAAACTTAGGGAAAAGTAATTCGTTTTTAAGAACTGTTTAATAGAACTTTGCTTACAGGCTGTTTAAGCATTTTTGTGGACTAAAATTGGCATTGTATCATGCTAGCGAAAAACAGCATGATGATACATTTTAAAAATGTGTTAAAATATAATTTAAACAAATTTTAGCTTCCATATGTTTAGTTTTTTTTTTGTACTGCATGTAGTATGTTTTGGTAGTCATCATGCTACCAATGTAGCCTATGTGCTATATTTTAGTTGAAGATTTTTAACTACCAGTAATTTATATTTTGTGGGGGGTTTTTTTTTCACTCACTGCATGGCCATATGTTACTGTAGATCAACATCTAATTGCTTATTTGCTATCATTAGTTTAAAAACACAAGCTAGCTTTAGCTTTTTATCTAACTTGAGCTTTTAATTGAGTTTTCTCATACTGTATATAACATATAACTGAATATGTTACTGTAGGTAGTGATAGCCTAGATGCTAGCATTATTATTTTAGCTAAAAGTTATTTTAGTTAAAAGGTTTAGCTTTTTAACTAATTTAGCTTTTACATGGGTTTTCTCATTCTGAATGGTTAATGTGGCATTTAACCATTCAGAGTAACTTTTCAACATGCTAGTACTAGCCTACGTCCTATCATTATTTTTTTTTAGCTAGTTTTAGCTCTTTAGTTTATTTTACCTTAAAAACTGTTGTGATGTTCGAGTTGAACTTTGTAAGCTTAATACTTTTTGGGTGGGATGTTTTTCATTGTTTGAAAGTTTTTCTATAGGTGTTTTGCAGGATTATGCTTTGTTCTGCTGCTTCTGCATATGTCTTCTGCAGTTGACTTCAAATTCTTCTGCAGAAAACATTCACCATACAGCAGTCTTTCTCAAACTGTGGTCTCTGGACCACTGGTGGCCCTGGAGGTCCCCGAGGTACTGCATGTAAATGACTGTTTATTTACCGTGTCATGAGCTCAAAGTGCAACGCTACAGCTATCGAAGGACTGTGTTAAAAATAATAGTGGAAAACTGGCTTAAAACCGGGTTACTCAAAAGAAAAGCTGCAGATACCGGTGGAAAGAAAACAACTCCTGGAATATTATATGATCAGAGGAAGCTAAGTTAAATCTTCTGAGTGTTGATGTGTTGCTCAATAGCGATTGGATTCCTTTGAACAGTTACCGCAGTGCTTCTCAATTCCAGTCCTCAGGCCCTCCTGCTCTGCATGTTTTAGATGTGTCTCTATTCCAGAACTGATTGAAATGATTGCATGACCAAGTACTGCAGAAGCTTAATCACCCAGAGATACAATTCAGGTGTGTAGCAGAAGGGAAAAACCTAAAACATGCAGGACAGGGGGGGTGAGGACCAGGGTGGAGAAACGCTGGGTTAGCGGTAGGAATCGCTTGGCAATGAATGATGCTCTGCTTTCAGATCAACACCTATTGTTATTTTTATTTAATTAAAAATTAAATTAAATTAAAGCAATAAATAAACACAATTGATAAAAATGAGTTAATTATTTTTCTATTTAATGGTGGAGAAAATGATTTTTTGTTTCTGCCAAAGTGACTCAAGTCTATTTTTCTTTAATTGTGCGTCTAAATCACAAATAGCCCTAAATGTTATTAATACACACAAGATTTGATTGTAAAGAACAACTTCTTTTTTTAATTTCTA
>NW_006800562.1:11724-19025 GCF_000485575.1 Poecilia formosa | reverse complement strand
TCAGCGACAATAGGCGAGAGTGGTCCATGAGGGTCTATCCTTATATTATGTCTATGCTAGAGGCGAACTCCGTCAATGTACGTCACATGCGTTTTCCGCCCTGTAATTGGTGAATGGCTTTAGGTTCCGTATTCATGTCAACGCCCTCGGATTCTATTGGCTCTGACGGTTCGAAAGACATGTCAATCATCAAAATTGGCCAATGGGTTCCCGAGAAACTGCCCCGCGTAATTTTGAATGTCTGAATGGAGAACTGGATGATTTTACGCGCAGAGCGCATTGTTATTGTAATGTAATTGTGAGATATATTAGTTTTTTCCTGTGATCATATCATTTTGACAAATTAGTTTTCATTGCTATTTGCATTTTCATTGTTATATAATTCTATTTGAAATGTTATTGTGTGTTAATCTGTTCCATTTTCAGATTATTACAATTTGTCTATTTTTTCTCTTTTTATGAATAAATGCAATGTGGGATTTTTCAAAGGAACACCCAAAAACAATTATTAGATGTAATTACTTATCTATGATAAATAATCATTTATTATAACCCTAACCCTAACTTTCTCAGAAAAAAACAGAAAGTTCAAATGGCACAAATTGTGCCAAAATGGCTAATTTAGAAGGTCCGCCTAGATATTTATCAAGTAGTACTTCTCTAAAACTCATATGATTAACTTTTTTTTTCATGAAACTTGGCACAGTAAAAGGTCAGATTGTGTACTGTTGTTTACTACAGGTTTTGGATTTCATCTGCATTCTTTGAAAGGAATCTTCATACATTTAACTGTTTTTTTTTAGGCGGAAATGGATTTTTAGGCGGAAATTGATTTTTTTCTTAATTTCTGCTGTGTCATATTAATTTACTTTCCTCAGTAACAGACAGGGTGGTTTTTAGAGCTGTAACATATTCTCTAGGGTCTTGCCTTTGTTTTGATACCAAAACAATTAAAATAAACTCTGTATTTCTTGAGATACATTCAATTCATTTTGGGCATGTATTTTCAACCATATTTCTCAAAAACAGGCCATGAGACGGAGAGGTTAATGGTTGCAAAATGAACAACAAGCCTGAAAATTAAAAAACAAAACTGTAACTAACTGAATGTTCTGTTTGGTGTTTTTACATATTTTTTGTGTGGGAAATGTTTTTATGTTTTTTCTGTTAATTCAGCGATACAGGCGCACTATTCTTTTTCACTCTACACTTCAGACTTCCAGCACAAGTTCAACCTCTGGTGTCTACAGAAGCACTCAGATGATGTATCAGAGATGGACGAGTCTTCAGATTCGCTGTAATTCAAACCACTATAAGAGATCTTTCACCATCATCACAACCCTCTGAGGACTTGAATTAATGANTTCTTTAATTGTGCGTCTAAATCACAAATAGCCCTAAATGTTATTAATACACACAAGATTTGATTGTAAAGAACAACTTCTTTTTTTAATTTCTATGTGTTTGACGTCAGTCGAAAGCTTCGACTCCACACTTTCACAATCTGTAAATAACTCAAAATGCCCAAGTAGACCTGTTAATGGTTTTGTCGTGGCCAGTCACATTTACCAAACAGCAGCAGTCTTCTCATGAGGATGAAGAAAGAAAACAGTACATGAGATAAGAGATTCATATTTTCATTTCAGGTTGCATCATATATTAAGATGCAGAGGCAATTTCGGGTTAGGTGGTCCATGAGGATTTGTTAATGGGTTTAGTGGTCCTCAACCTGAAAAAGTTTGAGAAACACTGCCCTACAGCATTCAGGGTGAATGCTGTGAAAATCAAGCCAGTTAGCGAGATGCTAACATGTAAACAAATGGTGGTTCTGGTTTGTGGTGGAAATCGCGCCCATAAATCACGCATATTCTCATGGGGGCTAGGAATAAGGTGGATATGCCCCCCCTGCTACTCAGAAACAACCCGGGTGATTTATAGCCTGAAGCTAGTGTAAATCACTTGTGCAGTCATTTACAGCTGATATGCTGTAATAGCTTCAACATAAGTCCATCTCCTGTCTCTGATTGGTTGTTCAAAGCGTTAAAAGCCCCTGCATGACTGCTATTTAAAATTGCTTGTTTAGAATCAGTTAGCACAAAAATAAGGCGACCCATACCTCTACTTTCTGACAGCTTAGAGCAAATATTTAAATTAGCTAATCAACCACTGCTAGGGTTCAAGTGATCACTGTCCGTCGCTAGGGTCCTCGGCGCTTGCCCCAATAAGATCATTAAAAACACATGCTATACATTTGTCAATATAGGCATATTGCATATCCACGTATCGGGGGAAAAGCCCTTCTAAATGATAGAAACAATATTTTCTACCTCAACAACACCCAGCTTGAACACTAAGCAACTTGATAAAAAGAAACGCAATTAGATGCTAAAGAGACATATCCGGTAAAAAAAACCCAAAAAAAACGCAACAATGAAAGAGCAACGAGGCCCAATGCCCACAAACTATTTATCAGAGTAAAGCCGAAGCTCTGCCGTTTTCAACAATACCAGAGTCACCACAAAACTCACTGAACCAGCAGCTAAAGAAGAAAAAAATAAATAGCTAATTTCAGGAAGCTAAAGGCATAAATTCAGTCATATTTTTGCTGTTTCGTGGTCATAATCCCTATTTTTTCTGTTAATTCAGCGATACAGGCGCACTATTCTTTTTCACTCTACACTTCAGACTTCCAGCACAAGTTCACCTCTGGTGTCTACAGAAACACTCAGATAATGTATCACAGATGGACGAGTCTTCAGATTCGCTGTAATTCAAACCACTATAAGAGATCTTTCACCATCATCACAACCCTCTGAGGACTTGAATTAATGAGTTACATTTAATTTCCCTTTGGGATCAATAAAGTGTTTTTAAATTTGAATTTGAATAATGATACATTGCAAACTGTTTTCTGTGAGGCCGAAGCCATTTTGAATGACAGATTCACACATTGGTCTCTGACGATCCAGATCATTTAGAAACCCTCACACCAAATCACATCCTGATGTTAAAGAACAAACCTGTTTCATTAAGACCTGAGGCGAAGATGGAAACAAGTATTGCTCTGAACTATTTTGGAAAATATGGATTTCTGAGTATTTTGCCTTTAATGCTGGAAAGACAAAAGTAGATGAGACAAAGAACATTTCTCCTGGAGATATTATCCTAATTGCAGATGTGACTGTACCCAGAGGATGTTGGCAGATAGGGAGAGCCCTGGCAGTCAAAGCTGATGCATATCATTTTCAAATTAATTTTTGTGGAAGTGGAAAAGAAAAATATTTGGTTCTCTCTTTTTTAGGGATTAAACAAATGTTTAAAAATTATTAGGTAGCAGGGAATAAAATTGGCATCTGAGTGTTACTTATGAATTTATTATTGTGTTTTTGCCTAAAGTCACGGCCATTTTATAGTCAGAGATGGTTCTTTTGGAATAACAGCTGAATGTGCATTTGAAGGACACAAGGGTGGAACGAGGATAGAAGAGCAAGTATTAGGATGGGGCCTTGAACTTGGATGAGTGGGACGGTGCTGCAGAGCAGACGGACCTGGTCACCATCAGCACTGGAGAAGAGACTCGTGACCTGAACATCACCACTTCAACGCCTTCACCTGTGGTTACTGCCATCTCCATGAAGCCATAAGTCACCAGTGTCAACATGTGTGTGTTCTAACACTGGAAGACTATTGAGATGGTTCACAGTTTAGTAATGCTCTGATATGTTCATCTCTTGGACCTTGATCAAGGGTTTTTATTTGGTTACGTTCTAGTTCTTTTTCAGTGGACTGTTATTTAAACTGCATTGCTAATTTTATAATGGGTTTTTAATGTTATTGAAACTGTTTGGTTGAGTCGCATTATTTTTGGCACAAATTTTGTTATATATATATATTTTTTTGCTTAGCATTAAAGATGGAGCAGAATACAATTAGAAAGTGTATTTATTATATTTGAACATTTGTTTTTAATGTACCTAGTGTTCTTCCATGTATACTGTAAATTTACTCACTAAAACGTCAAGATTCAAAGTATACTTTTCAGTCCCAATAAAGTACACTTGCTAGTGTCCTGCTAGTACGCTGTGGGAAATATACTTTTCTATATAATGACATGTACCTGAGTGATGCTTCTTTTTGATAAGGGGCTGTGAGCAGGAAAGCAGGAAAAGGACACAGGAAGATCATTTCTTTTTATTGGGGGTTTTTGTTGTTCATTTATAGAAAACAAAATTAACAGTTCAGTTCTGCTTAGTCTGGTTTGTTAACATTAAACAAACCAGACCAAGCAGAACTGATCCAACCAAACCAAATTCCAGGAAAAGAGAAGGATAGATCCATGTTTCCCAATCCCGTCTCAGCCTTAACATAGAAGTGAAAAACCAAAACCAAAAACTCCTGATAGTATGCCTGCTAGATGCCAGCCAATGGGTTCTTTCCTGCTACCGTTCAGTAAATAGTCACCTGACAATTACCTAAGACACAACATACATGTCCAGAAGTTCATCCATCCTTGGCACCAGATATTGGTTTATCTGGTGTCAATCTCCAGTGGTGTGGGCAAGAAGTATATTACACACCATAGCTAAGTTCTTTCATAAAGATTTGGATTTATGTCACTCTTGTTTTGTATAGTCAACATACAGACGGCCACATTCTCAGCTCTTTGGGTTTTCAGTATTCATTTATAGCCAATATCTCTATTAGTTGGACTTGAGTTTTGTGACTCCTTGTGAAAAAAGGGTGTACAGTTCACTGCAACTGTTAGCAGTTCAGACCAGTCAGTTTCTTTACATGGTCAATTATCCCCAAACATGACCTTATTAAGAGACAAACCAAAGAGCAAACAGAGAGAGTTAGAGCAGGTCCCATCAGGCCCCTTATATGGCATTAGCAGGGAGATACTAAAGCAAACACAACAGAAAATAAGAGTCAAAAGAGAAATAAGGAAAAGACATTACACTTGTAATGTCTTTCTTGAAGAAAGAGGACGTTTATAACTTAGTGCAAACTGAAAGTCCTCCATTAGTCTGGGCCTCTCTTTACAAAAGCATATGTGTGTTAGCACATATTCTACCTTTTAGGAATGAAGGAGCCTTGAGTCGGCCTGCTCTGATTGCTGAGGACAAGACAGTTTAATGTCCTTGACAGCTAATATAGTATCTATTGTTTTAGACACTGCAGTGTTTTATACACACGACTCGAGAGTAGAAGGTATTTGGAGAAAAAAGTTACTCTGGTACTGAGAAATTGTGTAATCTTAACATCTGATTTAACATTTAAGAAAACTATTTAATCACACAGACAAAGTTATATGCAATTTCTGGTATTTGAAAACTTAACTAAAATGAAACAAATATAGAAATAAAAACCAATAACTAATTCAGGCTGAAGAAACATTAGATTTTAAACAATATTTACAATATTGTATTGGCACTTTCCCTCCAGATCAGACTCAGCAAATAGAAAATAACCCTAGGACAAAGAAGCATTTCTATTTTTATTGTTCCATCCATTTTCTGGAGGGGAAAATGGGTGGATGTGAAAGGAGCTGATGCCCATCTCCAGCAAGGCATTTTGGGTGAGAGGCAGGGTAACATGGGGTAACACCGAGACAGAGAGGACAAACAACCACACACATGGAGAATGTAGAGAAACCAGTTAATCTGACAGTCATGTTTCTGGACTGTGGGAGGAAGAACCCACCATGCAGAGGGAGAACATGCAAACTCCATGCAGAAAGACCTGGGTGGGGAATCGAACCCAGAACCTTCTTACTGCAAGACAACAGCTCTACCAACTGCACCACTGTGCAGCCCTATTATTATTATTATTATTATTATTATTATTTAATTAATTAAACCAGAAGTCTCATTTTAGCAAATTGCATGTTTGTATCCATTTCTGGTAAATATTTTGCTAAAACATGTAATTTCTTTATTCAGTGAAGTTTGTTAAATAGCCACAAATTTGCTTAATTTGCTTCTGAATACAATTCTTCAAACATGTTGCAGCAAAACTACTGCAAACTTAAATATTATTATTATTGAATATTATTAAAACGCAAGTAAATCTAATCGATCACTATCACCTCTACTTTTGCATAAATCTGTAGTTTCTTTTACATAGAGATTAATCATCAACTAGAAGGGGCAGAAATGTGTCAGTTTTGGTCAAGCTCATGTCCTTACAATAAAACTCTAATTTCTAACAAACCTTTCTTCACAATTTTTGCCCGTCTATTTAACTTCTTTTCCCAAAGTCTCTTTATGCTCTTTTTATTTCATTAGTTTTTTTTCTCCCATTTTAGACATACTAATTTATTCCATCTTTAGTTTCTCTGCAATATTCTTATGTTTCCCTGAAATATGCTACATCCATAGTGGCAACTTCTGTAACATCAGCTTTACAGTCAAATCTAGAGGAGGCTTTTCTGTTCTAAATCCCACCCATTAGCATCCATACAAGGAGATGGTGGAATGCTTTGGACTGGGGGTCCAGCTGCTCCATAAAAGAGACACGTGCAAAGATCAGAAAGCAGCAATCTGGTGAGAAACCCTCTGATTGCACCTCTGATCTTAAACTTCAGACTTATAAAATCTGTTATTTATTTAATCACCTCCTGCTTTCAGGTACATCTGCTGAAACTTATAATTGTTTTCAACTGGAAGACTGGAAGAAAGTCCACATGGCATCAGCTTCTTTTTGCCGGTTTCAAAGGAAAACATCCAGCGGCATCTCTGCTGACCTGCAGCAAAACATTCAGGTATGACCACAGCAATTTCTCCACAACTGAAACCAGTAAGTCAACTTTTAAATTTTAAGCTTAAATTGTGTTCTTACAGAAATACATAGTCTTTTTTGGTTGGGGATGGGGGGCAATAAATGATCTAGATGGATCTCGTTGGCATAGTTATGTGTTGAATCCTGGAGTGAGAGATGAAAAAGCTCTACGCTGTCAGATTCCTCTGACCCAATATAAGAATTGCTGCTTCCCGTGTTCACAGGATTTGTTGTTTTGCTATTTTCCACAGACTGAGCCCTTTGTGCAATTTAAAGATACTGTATCATAAAATACTGTATGGTGTTCCAGCACTCACACACACACACACACACACACACACACACACCCACACACACACACACACACACACACACACATATATAGACCTCAATTGTCTCCAGTTAGTACAGAGCACAGCAGAGTCTGCCGTAGAACTCCAACTCTTGCTTCTTTGCACTTGTTACCTGGGATGTAACAGTGTTGATTTTATTATTTTATTTTTCTTTCTAAAGAAGAATAA
>NW_006800562.1:0-11714 GCF_000485575.1 Poecilia formosa | reverse complement strand
TGACGTCACTGTGAAAAGGGTCTATTAGATGCTAACGAGGCTAACGAGACATATCCGGTAAAAAACGCAACAATGAAAGAGCAGCGAGGCCCAATGCCCACAAACTATCGATCAGAGTAAAGCCGAAGCTCTGCCGTTTCCAACAATACCAGTCACCACGCTACGTGCAAAACTCACAGAACCAGCAGCTAAAGAAGAAAAAAAGAAATAGCTAATTTCACGAAGCTAAAAGCATAAATCCAGTCCTACCTTTGCTGTTTCGTGGTCATAATCCTTATTAGACTAAATATTTCCACTTGGTCTGATAATCCATTTTCCCTGCGTCCATCTCAGTGTTTTCGGCTCCGCCCAGAGCCTCGTCCGTCTCCTAGCTACCATAAACAAAATCTAGAGGCGAACTCCGTCAATGTACGTCACATGCGTTTTCCTCGCTGTAATTGGTGAATGGCTTTAGGTTCCGTATTCATGTCAACGCCCTCGGATTCTATTGGCTCTGACGGTTCGAAAGACGTGTCAATCATCAAAATTGGCCAATGGGTTCCCGAGAAACTGCCCCGCGTAATTTTGAATGTCTGAATGGAGAACTGGATGATTTTACGCGCAGAGCGCATTGTTATTGTAATGTAATTGTGAGATATATTAGTTTTTTCCTGTGATCATATCATTTTGACAAATTAGTTTTCATTGCTATTTGCATTTTCATTGTTATATAATTCTATTTGAAATGTTATTGTGTGTTAATCTGTTCCATTTTCAGACTATTACAATTTGTCTATTTTTTCTCTTTTTATGAATAAATGCAATGTGGGATTTTTCAAAGGAACACCCAAAAACAATTATTAGATGTAATTACTTATCTATGATAAATAATCATTTATTATAACCCTAACCCTAACTTTCTCAGAAAAAAACAGAAAGTTCAAATGGCACAAATTGTGCCAAAATGGCTAATTTAGAAGGTCCGCCTAGATATTTATCAAGTAGTACTTCTCTAAAACTCATATGATTAACTTTTTTTTTCATGAAACTTGGCACAGTAAAAGGTCAGATTGTGTACTGTTGTTTACTACAGGTTTTGGATTTCATCTGCATTCTTTGAAAGGAATCTTCATACATTTAACTGTTTTTTTTTAGGCGGAAATGGATTTTTAGGCGGAAATTGATTTTTTTCTTAATTTCTGCTGTGTCATATTAATTTACTTTCCTCAGTAACAGACAGGGTGGTTTTTAGAGCTGTAACATATTCTCTAGGGTCTTGCCTTTGTTTTGATACCAAAACAATTAAAATAAACTCTGTATTTCTTGAGATACATTCAATTCATTTTGGGCATGTATTTTCAACCATATTTCTCAAAAACAGGCCATGAGACGGAGAGGTTAATGGTTGCAAAATGAACAACAAGCCTGAAAATTAAAAAACAAAACTGTAACTAACTGAATGTTCTGTTTGGTGTTTTTACATATTTTTTGTGTGGGAAATGTTTTTATGTTTTTTCTGTTAATTCAGCGATACAGGCGCACTATTCTTTTTCACTCTACACTTCAGACTTCCAGCACAAGTTCAACCTCTGGTGTCTACAGAAGCACTCAGATGATGTATCAGAGATGGACGAGTCTTCAGATTCGCTGTAATTCAAACCACTATAAGAGATCTTTCACCATCATCACAACCCTCTGAGGACTTGAATTAATGACTTACATTTAATTTCTCTTTGGGATCAACAAAGTGTTTTTAAATTTGAATTTGAATAATGATACATTGCAAACTGTCTTCTATGAGGCCGAAGCCATTTTGAATGACAGATTCACACATTGGTCTCTGACGATCCAGATCATTTAGAAACCCTCACACCAAATCACATCCTGATGTTAAAGAACAAACCTGTTTCATTAAGACCTGAGGCGAAGATGGAAACAAGTATTGCTCTGAACTATTTTGGAAAATATGGATTTCTGAGTATTTTGCCTTTAATGCTGGAAAGACAAAAGTAGATGAGACAAAGAACATTTCTCCTGGAGATATTATCCTAATTGCAGATGTGACTGTACCCAGAGGATGTTGGCAGATAGGGAGAGCCCTGGCAGTCAAAGCTGATGCATATCATTTTCAAATTAATTTTTGTGGAAGTGGAAAAGAAAAATATTTGGTTCTCTCTTTTTTAGGGATTAAACAAATGTTTAAAAATTATTAGGTAGCAGGGAATAAAATTGGCATCTGAGTGTTACTTATGAATTTATTATTGTGTTTTTGCCTAAAGTCACGGCCATTTTATAGTCAGAGATGGTTCTTTTGGAATAACAGCTGAATGTGCATTTGAAGGACACAAGGGTGGAACGAGGATAGAAGAGCAAGTATTAGGATGGGGCCTTGAACTTGGATGAGTGGGACGGTGCTGCAGAGGAGACGGACCTGGTCACCATCAGCACTGGAGAAGAGACTCGTGACCTGAACATCACCACTTCAACGCCTTCACCTGTGGTTACTGCCATCTCCATGAAGCCATAAGTCACCAATGTCAACATGTGTGTGTGTTCTAACACTGGAAGACTATTGAGATGGTTCACAGTTTAGTAATGCTCTGATATGTTCATCTCTTGGACCTTGATCAAGGGTTTTTATTTGGTTACGTTCTAGTTCTTTTTCAGTGGACTGTTATTTAAACTGCATTGCCAATTTTATAATTGGGTTTTTAATGTTATTGAAACTGTTTGGTTGAGTCGCATTATTTTTGGCACAAATTTTGTTATATATATATATTTTTTTGCTTAGCATTAAAGATGGAGCAGAATACAATTAGAAAGTGTATTTATTATATTTGAACATTTGTTTTTAATGTACCTAGTGTTCTTCCATGTATACTGTAAATTTACTCACTAAAACGTCAAGATTCAAAGTATACTTTTCAGTCCCAATAAAGTACACTTGCTAGTGTCCTGCTAGTACGCTGTGGGAAATATACTTTTCTATATAATGACATGTACCTGAGTGATGCTTCTTTTTGATAAGGGATTGTGAGCAGGAAAGCAGGAAAAGGACTCAGGAAGATCATTTATTTTTATTGGGGGTTTTTGTTGTTCATTTATAAAAAACAAAATTAACAGTTCAGTTCTGCTTAGTCTGGTTTGTTAACATTAAACAAACCAGACCAAGCAGAACTGATCCAACCAAACCAAATTCCAGGAAAAGAGAAGGATAGATCCATGTTTCCCAATCCCGTCTCAGCTTTAACATAGAAGTGAAAAACCAAAACCAAAAACTCCTGATAGTATGCCTGCTAGATGCCAGCCAATGGGTTCTTTCCTGCTACCGTTCAGTAAATAGTCACCTGACAATTACCTAAGACACAACATACATGTCCAGAAGTTCATCCATCCTTGGCACCAGATATTGGTTTATCTGGTGTCAATCTCCAGTGGTGTGGGCAAGAAGTATATTACACACCATAGCTAAGTTCTTTCATAAAGATTTGGATTTATGTCACTCTTGTTTTGTATAGTCAACATACAGACGGCCACATTCTCAGCTCTTTGGGTTTTCAGTATTCATTTATAGCCAGTATCTCTTAGTTGGACCTGAGTTTTGTGACTCCTTGTGAAAAAAGGGTGTACAGTTCACTGCAACTGTTAGCAGTTCAGACCAGTCAGTTTCTTTACATGGTCAATTATCCCCAAACATGACCTTATTAAGAGACAAACCAAAGAGCAAACAGAGAGAGTTAGAGCAGGTCCCATCAGGCCCCTTATATGGCATTAGCAGGGAGATACTAAAGCAAACACAACAGAAAATAAGAGTCAAAAGAGAAATAAGGAAAAGACATTACACTTGTAATGTCTTTCTTGAAGAAAGGACGTTTATAACTTAGTGCAAACTGAAAATCCTCCATTAGTCTGGGCCTCTCTTTACAACAGCATATAACGTGTTAGCACATATTCTACCTTTTAGGAATGAAGGAGCCTTGAGTCGGCCTGCTCTGATTGCTGAGGACAAGACAGTTTAATGTCCTTGACAGCTAATATAGTATCTATTGTTTTAGACACTGCAGTGTTTTATACACACGACTCGAGAGTAGAAGGTATTTGGAGAAAAAAGTTACTCTGGTACTGAGAAATTGTGTAATCTTAACATCTGATTTAACATTTAAGAAAACTATTTAATCACACAGACAAAGTTATATGCAATTTCTGGTATTTGAAAACTTAACTAAAATGAAACAAATATAGAAATAAAAACCAATAAGTAATTCAGGCAGAAGAAACATTAGATTTTAAACAATATTTACAATATTGTATTGGCACTTTCCCTCCAGATCAGACTCAGCAAATGGAAAATAACTCTAGGACAAAAAGCATTTCTATTTTTATTGTTCCATCCATTTTCTGGAGGGGAAAATGGGTGGATGTGAAAGGAGCTGATGCCCATCTCCAGCAAGGCATTTTGGGTGAGAGGCAGGGTAACATGGGGTAACACCGAGACAGAGAGGACAAACAACCACACACATGGAGAATGTAGAGAAACCAGTTAATCTGACAGTCATGTTTCTGGACTGTGGGAGGAAGAACCCACCATGCAGAGGGAGAACATGCAAACTCCATGCAGAAAGACCTGGGTGGGGAATCGAACCCAGAACCTTCTTACTGCAAGACAACAGCTCTACCAACTGCACCACTGTGCAGCCCTATTATTATTATTATTATTATTATTATTATTTAATTAATTAAACCAGAAGTCTCATTTTAGCAAATTGCATGTTTGTATCCATTTCTGGTAAATATTTTGTTAAAACATGTAATTTCTTTATTCAGTGAAGTTTGTTAAATAGCCACAAATTTGCTTAATTTGCTTCTGAATACAATTCTTCAAACATGTTGCAGCAAAACTACTGCAAACTTAAATATTATTATTATTGAATATTATTAAAACGCAAGTAAATCTAATCGATCACTCTCACCTCTGCTTTTGCACAAATCTGTAGTTTCTTTTACATAGAGATTAATCATCAACTAGAAGGGGCAGAAATGTGTCAGTTTTGGTCAAGCTCATGTCCTTACAATAAAACTCTAATTTCTAACAAACCTTTCTTCACAATTTTTGCCCGTCTATTTAACTTCTTTTCCCAAAGTCTCTTTATGCTCTTTTTATTTCATTAGTTTTTTTTCTCCCATTTTAGACATACTAATTTATTCCATCTTTAGTTTCTCTGCAATATTCTTATGTTTCCCTAAAATATGCTACATTTATAGTGGCAACTTCTGTACATCAGCTTTACAGTCAAATCTAGAGGAGGCTTTTCTGTTCTAAATCCCACCCATTAGCATCCATACAAGGAGATGGTGGAATGCTTTGGACTGGGGGTCCAGCTGCTCCATAAAAGAGACACGTGCAAAGATCAGAAAGCAGCAATCTGGTGAGAAACCCTCTGATTGCACCTCTGATCTTAAACTTCAGACTTATAAAATCTGTTATTTATTTAATCACCTCCTGCTTTCAGGTACATCTGCTGAAACATATAATTGTTTTCAACTGGAAGACTGGAAGACAGTCCACATCAGCTTCTTTTTGCCGGTTTCAAAGGAAAACATCCAGCGGCATCTCTGCTGACCTGCAGCAAAACATTCAGGTATGACCACAGCAATTTCTCCACAACTGAAACCAGTAAGTCAACTTTTAAATTTTAAGCTTAAATTGTGTTCTTACAGAAATACATAGTCTTTTTTGGTTGGGGATGGGGGGCAATAAATGATCTAGATGGATCTCGTTGGCATAGTTATGTGTTGAATCCTGGAGTGAGAGATGAAAAAGATTCCTCTGACCCAATATAAGAATTGCTGCTTCCCGTGTTCACAGGATTTGTTGTTTTGCTATTTTCCACAGACTGAGCCCTTTGTGCAATTTAAAGATACAGTAAACAATATCTCCAGTATTACATACTGGAGATACAATACTGTATGGTGTTCCAGCACTCACACACACACACACACACACACACACACACACCTCAATTGTCTCTAATTAGTACAGAGCACAGCAGCTGGAGTCCGCCGTAGAACTCCAACTCTTGCTTCTTTGCACTTGTTACCTGGGATGTAACAGTGTTGATTTTATTATTTTATTTTTCTTTCTAAAGAAGAATAAAATAATAAAATTCAAATCAATAAAAAGTGTTAATTTTAAGATTTTAGTTTTCTTTCTGTATTTGGAGCTACTGACTCCTTACACCAACCATCTGCAACTGGTCAGATGATCTGCGTCCAGATCAGGACTGAAAACTGAAGGTTATCCAGCTTCTGTGCTCAGGATTTTAGGGAATGATCTGCACTTATGATTAAACAAGTCTCTTCAATTGTCCTCTTCTAAGTCTCTTTTAAGCAAATTTCACAAATAAAAAATAAGCTTTTTAAATTAAATTAAACTTAATTTAATTAATTAATTCATGAGTTTAATTCATTTTAAATGAATGAAACTCATTTTAGCAAAAGATTGGCTTTCAAGTCTATTTTACATGTTATGCATTTTGAGTTTATACCATTACATTATTTAACCCAGATTTTTGAAGGTGCTATACAAACACAATTTTATTTAGTTTTAATTAATTTATAAAAGTATTAATTTATCAGTTAAGTAGCCATTTTATAAAAAAATTTTTTTCCAAAAAACAAGAGTTATTTCTTGGATGGATTCTTTTTACCTGGGTAAAAATATGCTGAAGTTGCTTCAGTACAATTTTTTTGGAATCGCTGTCCTCTGCCTGTCACTGAAATAACCTTTTTGCTGAATTTACACTGATCTCAAATTGTAATGTAGGACCATGTCATGCTACGCCAGAAGCTTTGCTTGGTGTCTGCTCTCCAATGCATTTCAAATCATAAGTTATGTCGGAGTAACTGTGGCTCATTGGGTAGCGTAGATGTCTTCTGATTAGAAGGTTGTAGGTTTATTTCCAGCTTAACCCCAAGTTACGCTGAGTGTTGGTGAGTGGTCAAAATGGCTGGAAAGTGCTTTGTAAGTTCAGGTCTATTGACAATCCCTTTCTTTATAAGTGGGTCTCTTTTATGGAGTGCTAATTAATGGATCCATCAAGATCCACCATATTATTTTTAAAACACATTTTTCATTGTCTCTTCTGTAAAGTTTCCTGCTTACAGTCAACAACTCCAGCACACAAACAATGTGTCCATGTTTGTGTGCTGTTCCATGTTCTGGATATTTTCCTGAGTTAACATCCAGAGGTTGATTCGGATGAGCAGAACCAGGGGAAACATTTTGGGGATTTAAGTTGGTGAGCTCTACAAGCTGGAATAGTGCATCTGAAACTGCTCTGCAGATGACAGAGAGGAAAGGAAGTGCTGTATTTATTGACTGAAATCCTGAAGGGCACTGTCTAAAGGCTTTCCCATAACCCTCGACATTGTTTCCCCAGTGGGATTAAGAAACTACCATTCCCAGGATAATTTTCACATGGAGGGGGAGGGGCAGAGCAGAAGATACTTGGATGAGAAAAGTTAATACAAATTGACTGCAGTAAAACTCAAATTATGCAAAAGTTTGTTTTAAAACATTTTGTACAAGTGAATGTCTGTGACATTCTAGGATTTGACATTATGAGACTAAATCCAAACAACTTCCTTCCAGTGAAACACCAGTAGACAGTTAAGATCATTTATAAGATATAAATCTACTGGACTGTTGATTGATACATTGTGACTGAAATCAGCACAGGTCTCATCTCTATTTATGGTTTCAAACAGATTAACAACAACTAAATCTGATTTCTACTCAAATGCCAAACCATTCTTGATCTGTGTGAATCAAAGGGAGAAGAGAGAAATGAGCTGAAGCAAGGAGACTGACAAAACATAGAACAGTGTGCTTCCTGCATGTGATTTAAAGAACAAGAAGGAATGAGAAGCCTGACCATATTAGGCAATGTTTGGATTTGCAGGAGAGATGGCTCTGACTCTTATCACAGTCTGCATAAACACACACCATTCCCAACTGTGGCCAAAAAAGGAGAGACTGAAATCAATCTGATCCTATCCTCCCAGTCTTTCCTCCTGAAAATGCTTTTGTAGATCCTTTCTTCTCATATATTCATAGTCTGTCTGGTGATTTAACGTTAACTATGCATGCTGCACTTTTCTTGTGCACAGCCTGGAGAAGGACTAACTGATCTGCCAGCTATGGTGCAGACTGTGGTTGAAGAAAAAATGTCCTTAGTGAAAAAAGAAAACCAACAGAGCAGCTATTACAGTTACTGTTTTCTATTGTAATAATGTTTTCTAAATAGCCATAAAAGCCATTTAGCAGAACAAAGATCTTTTTCATACGAAAAGCCAGACTGGAATGAAATAAACAAGCAGTTAATTAAAGCAGTGGATCCTGCTTTAATTAACTAAATGTTTGGTGAAACAAAAGCAACTTGGAACATACATTGACACAGACATAGGATTGTGGGTTTTCTTACTTCCCAGACAGATCCGTGGGGTTTGACCATTGAACGTCTTTCTTCTTAATATGACCTTATTTAGCCCATTGCAGATGGAGAAGGACTATGGAAGATAAAGGCTCCCTAAGCTGCCTGAACAGCTTGTCCACTCTGTGACTTGAAAAGGGAATGTATGTAGTTGGCTGTGGGGCGGAGGGCGGGGGCTGGCTGTTAGTGGAAGCAATCACCGTCTGGAAGAGCAAATGTTTATCGTATGCTGCGATCCCTTTTCCAAGGTCCTCAAATTGCAAAAACTACCAAATAAGGACAGAAAGAATTTCTACCAAAGAAAAGTAAGAAAAGTCCAGTATGAATTCTTTCTCATTTAGTAACTTCTTAACCCGAGTTTGCTGATGTAATTCTCTGCTTTGTGAATGTCAGAGCTGGGCCATAAGAGCCACTTAGAGGAACAAACATCTTTTTCATATGAAAAGTCAGCAAACTGCTTCCTGCTGTGTTTTTTCTAAGGTGTTATACCAAGATGGGGATTCAGGTGACAGGAAAACATAGCAGCTGTTCAGACGACAACATGAGGGATTCATGACTGTACAAAAATGGTGATGGAGAAGGTAATATTTTTAAAGTATTGTTAATTGCCTTTGATTAGGATAAAATATGTATTTAAGTGTAAGAGCACACTTCCTGCTCCAACTTGAAACATACATAAAAGAAAGTTTACTTACTGTTTTCTGCTTACTTATAGAAAGAAGTGAAGAATGTGTATCTTCATAATCCACCGTCTGCTTCCTCCATCTACAAGGTCAAACAGCAACATGGGAAATCATGTAGGTCCCTGGAAATGAAGCTCATCTCTTCACACATTTCAATTCAACCCAATTCAAAAATACTTTTTTGATTCCAAACGAAAATTAAATATTAAATTTAATAATATGATTTAATGTATTAATGTAGTAATTCATACATCATTGCACTCTTTTTATTTTTTAACATATAGGTAATGTTAATGACAGATGTTTTTTTTTAGTCTTTTGTTTGTTTTTATACTATTAAGTCCTGAAATAAATGTGCTGCATCTGTTGACTTGCTGCTTATCCCTGTGGCCCGTGGTGCAGTGCTGCATCTCTGGTCAGTTGGTAGTCTGAGATGAAGCACTGTAGCTCGGGACGGAGGACAGACAGAGCTGTCGAGGTACGTCTGTAACAAGGAAGAAGCATCTATCAAGATTAGCAGGACTGTGACATGTTTCTCTAGAGAAGAAAGGAGAAAGTGAATCTGGCACCCATGGAGTTATAACGGATATTTTTGTCAACCATTCTGTAATTTTTTTTCTGTTTTGTATTGCTCCTTTCTTATTTTATGAACTCCAGCTGAGTTCATAAAATACTCAGCTTTTCTTTTCTTTTTTTCCCCCCAAAAGTAGAATTTTGAACAGTCACTCTTTTCAGCTTGTTTTTCCTTTACCCTTTTCTCTGGGGTCCAGTTTTCCCAGGAATCCCTTCACTCATGAGAAAGGGGGATTCCTGGAAATACTGATCTTGGGGGCGAGGCTTCTCACCATGTCCAACATGGCATGAATAGAGTAGAAGGAATTAATGTGTGTGCTCTTCAGCTGAACTCCTAAAAAAGGGTTTGCCGGTTTCCGTTCCTTCCTTTTTTTTTCCCCCTTTTTCCTTTCTTGGGGTTGGGGGGGTTGTTGTTGTTGTTTTCCGTTGACGTTTTGGGGGGGGGGGGGGGGTCACCTGAAAAGGTCGCCAGTCGAGTTGACAGCTGTGAAATATCTTTAAAAAGACAAAGTGATTTACGCTCCTCATGTTTTACTTGCATATCATTTCAAATTGTACATCTAATGTATTTGGTTGTCTGACAGAATAAAGAAAATAGTTAAAATAATGTATATTTTTCTCTGTTTTCTCATTTTTTCCAAAAGGAAAATAGATATGTATGACATGAAATCAAAAACCAATGACTGAATCACCTCAATGCAAAAAAATTTGTAATAAAACTTGATTTGTACATTAAATTTATTTTCATATAAGATTCTGAACATACATTATCTCAATAATGCAGAATTTCAGTGGCAAAAACAAATTTGTGAATTTGTTCTGCAAATGAGATCACATATAGTGGCAAGACTCTATATGAAAGCTGACAGCTGTGGGTTATATTTCAGTTTCCTCCACATGTTCATTAGAGCCTGGGTATCACTGTTGCCTTACAGCAAGAAGGTTCTGGGTTTGATTCCCGACCCAGGGTCTTTCTGAGTGTGCATGGTGGATTCTCTTCTGCTAAATGTGCTACTGGCGGAGAAATGACTTACAGTTACAGGAAAACTGTTTATCTGCCATCCTCAGTGGCCATGCTAAACTAGACTAGCATAGCAGTCACAACATGCTATGCAAGTAGTAGTGTAGCAGAGATTTTTTTTTTTTTACATATTTTTACAAATATTTCAAAAATATATTTTTTATAACAACTGCTGAAAGAACCTGAAATGCTACCACATTCTCCTTTCTCAGCCTTCCGCCTAGCCTCCCTCACACACCTGGAGGCCAACACCTGGTTGAACTGCTGAGCTTATCCTAGCTACTTTTCTAAACAGCAACATAGAGAAATATTGTGATGACATGAAGTGCTTCCCAGCCAGGTGCTACCTGGGTGGGCCCCATATGGTTCCCAGAAGGTTCTATCCTTGGTTTTTCATTTATCCCATACAGGGACCCACCTTGGTATGCTGGCTGGGTTCTTAAAGAAATGGAGGCCAATATAAAGGCATCAGCTGATGTGAAGTCAAATTTCTTTCAAATTATTTTTGACATACAGGGGCTGGTCAAAAAATTTGAATGTCATGAAAAAATGTATTTAAATCAGTAAATCCATTCAAAAAGTAACATTTGTATATTATATTTATTTATTACATACAGATATGTTCCAGGTGCCAGTTTCTTTTATTTTCTTTTATTGTTGATTATTACTGACAACTAGTGAAAACTCAAAATGCAGTATCTCAGAAAATTAGAAAATTGTGAAAAGGTTCAATATTGAAAATCCGTGTATGATTCGTTCTTTGTTTGTTTTTTTTTCGTTTCAAAATAAAATTGCAAAAACAAAACAAGCATGTGTTTTTTTGTTTTTTCGTTTTTAAAACGAAATTAGAAAAATGGCAATTGCAAAAATAAAAGAGGGGTACGTTTTTTTGTTTTTTCGTTTTTAAAACGAAATTAGAAAAATGGCAATTGCAAAAATAAAAGAGGGGTACGTTTTTTTGTTTTT
>NW_006800561.1:232517-244918 GCF_000485575.1 Poecilia formosa | reverse complement strand
CACAAATCTGGAATGAACTTCACAATTAATGAAAAATAGCAGATATTAAATTTATTAATAAATAACAAGTAACTCTTTAAAACTGGATAACAGGCATTTTTGGAAAATTATGATAACATGTTTTCCAAAAACTTTGCATTATCTTAAAAACACTCTGAAAGTTATAGTGGCTGCCTGGTCTATTACTTTCTTGGGAACTTATGACATCCTGTGAACTGTCATGGAACCATGCTGAACATAATGTCACTCTGGAATTGTCAATATATCATGTTGCTACTGTCACTAATATTGACTAATAAGTCAATATTAGTGAACTTACCCGGTTTAATAATCAATAGCATTATATTAAGGTCATTGTATGAAAATAATTATAATCTGGAACTGACAGGAGTTTGTCAGCACTGACATACCATGGCCACCTAGTGTCAGTTGTAGTGGCACCTAGTGGTAGCTATTATCAGCTGTCGCAGAAGAGGTCCCATCTGACATGCAGTCAGTGCAGGTGTTGTCTTTCTCTGCTAAGTCGGATCACCAGCTGTATGTTTAAATATGTATGAGAATTATGTTTTAATTAAGATATATTTTATTTCTATTTGTTTGAACAAAAGTTATTCATACATTCTATCTGAAAGAGATAGAATGAGGTCACAGCAGCCTGTGCCACCCATGGCACTTGTGCCACCTTACTTGTGCTACTTGTACCACCTTAACTGGTGGTAAGGCGGCACCGGGTAAGGTGGCACAGCAGCCCGTGGCCATGTGTGCCACGGCCTGCTGTGACCTCATTTTATCTCTTTCAGATAGAATGTAGCATATGAATAAATTTAGTTCAAAACAAATAGAAGTAAGTGGCCACCTTACCACTGGGTAAGATGGCACAAGTGGCACCTTACGGCAGCTGTCAACATGTTTTCACTGAGGCTCTTTATTGGAAACTGAAATTTGAGATTGTATCCAAAATAGACCAGGGCGTATTTGCTTTTTTGAGGGAACACAACACTTTAGAGGAAATGCAATACTTTGTGAATTATAAATTCATTCATATTAAATCTGACACAGAAGCTGTCACCAAAGAATATTCTATTCCTATTCTATTGTTTTCCCCACTAAGCGTATTTAAATATGCTGAACTATGTATAATACAGTTAAAAAATACTTTAAAAATACAATTGTTTATAAATGTGTCTGTTTGTGTAGGGTCTCCAGTAATAAAACAGCGTGTTATGAAAGATTAAATGCGCAAATTCGTCATTGTGCCTGCCAAACGTATAACGCTGAGTGGAGCGGTCGACTGCTCTAAGATGGCTGCCCTAAATCTCGTCAGCGACAATAGGCGAGAGCGGTCCATGAGGCGTTGGAGGTGCCAGTATGAGGTTGCGGCAACCCTTGGAAGGTGCTGAAGTCAGCTGAAGCCAGTGGCAACACTGACAGCTAGCCCCGAAAACAGTGGCAGCCGTGACACCTGCCACCGGAAGTGCCATGGTAGGTGCGGTGTCACGATTTGCGCCTGCTGTTTCTCTGTAATGCTGCAGTCGTATTGTTGTTGGCTGTAATAGTAAATCTGTTAGCTGGAGTAGTAAAGCCATTAACTGCAGTGAAGCTGTTATGTGGCACATCATGCAGTAGTAAATATGTTAGCTGCAGTGAAGCCTCTGGCTGCAGCAGTAAAGCTGTTAGCTGCAGTAGTAAAGCGGTTTGCTGCTGTCTCATTCACTATGAGCTCTGTTTCAGTTCTATATGAAGGCAGGGGCCGTCATTCAGGAGGATATTTCTGAGGCATCTCTGATTGTTGGAGTGAAGAGGCCCCCGGAGGAGAAGGTCATCCCCAGGAAGACGTATGCTTTCTTCTCCCATACCATCAAAGCTCAGGAGGCCAACATGGGTCTGCTGGATGACCTGCTCAACAAGGTCAATTACACACTGTTCTTCCTCTTAACTACTGTAGCCTATTAAGTACTCTGTGTTTACAAAGAAATATGCTTTTGTCAAATATCAAGGACAATCTCAAAGTCTTTTATCAGTTATGTGTGCCAAAGCTTCACACTTCTAACCCAACACACACTTCTTCTCAGACTTCCCTGTTCAATCTTTAAAGGGTTCCATGGTTAATTTGCCTGTAGATGTAAATTCTGTATTAAATTTGTATGTACCGTATTTTCCGGACTGCAAGGCGCACCGGATTATAAGACACATGCTAAAACATACGGTCAACAAAAAAAAAGGTAATGGAAACAAAACAGTAAGTTTAGTTGAACTTTATTTGACTATGTAACAATACACTCACGTTATTTTTTATTCTTCTTCCTCAAATCCATCAAAGTCCTCCTCTTCTGTGTCTGAATTGAACAGCTTGGCAATTTCGCCATCAAACATGCCAGGTTCCCTCTCATCATTGTCAGAGTCAGTCTTGTTGCCAGGTGGCTGTTCAGCAATGATGCCGGCTTTCGCGAAAGCTTGGACAACCGTTAAGGCAGATACATTAGCCCAGGCATCCACCATCCATTCACACATGGTGGCGTAACTCACCCGGCGCTGCCTCTCCATCTTAGTAAACGTGTGTTTGCTGTCTGTTATTCATCGCTCCCACGCCGCTTGTAACTTCTTTTTGAACGCCCTGTTTACACCAATGTCCAGCGGTTGGAGTTCTTTTGTTAATCCTCCCGGAATGACAGCAAACTCTGAATTAGTTTGCTTCACTTCCTTTTTCACAGTAGCAGTGAGATGGGCGCACATGGAGTCGCAGATGAACAGGGACGGTGATGTGTGGAAAAACCTATCTGGTTTTTACCAGAGGCGTATGCTGCAGAACTCGGACTACAATTCTCTGACTGGTTTATCACTGCCAGCGTACGTACTGTACACTTTACGTCTCTGTGTCAGGGACAGATTTTGGAATTCAGTCCACACATAAGGCGTACCGGATTATAAGGCGCACATATGATTTTTGAGAAAATTTAAGGCTTTTAGGTGCGCCTTATAGTCCGGAAAATACTGTGATACAAATAAACTCCTAATTACTTAAAACAATTAAAAGTATTTTGTTATATTTTTCACCCATGGAATTCACCATTTTTTCACCTTGCTGGGTTAATGACACAGTTGTGTCTGTTCTGTATTGGAATCTACAGAGGAAATGCAGGAAGGCTAACTTTACCCCAGCCCAGTTTTTTTTAATCATATTGTGCTTGACTGGTGTAATGCCAGACTGTGACTGTGTAGGCTGTAATTAAAAAAAAAAACAGTGATGGATCATTTACCGCATGACAAAAAGAAGAGCACAGTGGGAAAGTGCCAAACAAAACTTCCGAAGAACCTATGTGTGCACTCAATATTTCTCCCCTTATCACTTTTAGTCATTTGTATTTATAAGCAAAATTGACGATTGTTACCTTCGCAAGCTAAAAGCAAATGCCGTGCTGACAGTTTTTATCCACACAGTGCCTAAACCTCACCTGGAGACTCAAAAGTGAGAGACAGATCAGAGACAGGAAGTGTTTGGAGCTCTATGAAATGATAACGGAGCTATTGATACAGCTGCCAGTACTGAATGTGAAACAACCAATCTGACACTGGACGGAAGACCTATTATGACTTGGACAAAACAAAAATGATTGACCACTGCTGCAGTTCACTTCAGTGAAATTTATTGTGCTGTTCTTCAGGCTTCAGGTGAACAAAAGAGGAGATGTGCAGTGCATATATAGAGGACGTCCAAGGCAGGTTAAAAAAAAAGAGAAAAACCAAAACAGCAGTACCTTCACTGCAAAAAGTCCACATTGCAAAGCTATCGGCTTTTCAATGTGACCTCTTGGGAGTCTAACCACAGACTGACTCCCTGTGGTCCTGAGCCCTTCTTTATAGCCACAGACTCCACCCACAGGAACATAACAAAAAGAAAAAAATAAAACAGTTATTTCTAACTAAATAATCATAGCACTGAGAAAAAAAACAAACTTGTGACCAAAAATACAATATTTAATTTAATAGAAAACACTCCATATGTTCTGATGAGCTACACAGCGGATGAGCTCATATAATGAGCTCATCCGCTGTGAATCCTTCCCAGTGTGCCACAATTCCGAAACTGTTTGAAAATTTGAACCGGGAAAATGTTTGACGCTGAAAATAACAAGTTAGGATGGATATATAGATACAGGAACACCACGTGTGCACCACAATGAACTGTGCCAGTTTGAGTTGAAACAAAAAGTAAGTTGTCGGTTGTGCGAATGTGTGTGCGTGTGTATGCAAGTGTGCAGGTGTGCTTCCTTGCTGGCACTTTACTACATCCTAGCTCGTGATGACTCCTCTGTCACGATGACCAGTGGGAGTCTGGATGTAATCTCCATCTATATTCCATGAAAAACAATAATAAAATCAACTTTGTGTTTTTCAGGAAGTTCGTCTTATTGACTATGAGAAGATGGTTGACACCAATGGTTACCGTATTGTAGCATTTGGCCAGTGGGCTGGTGTTGCAGGTATGTTAGGTTCTCCTCTGTTTGTTTCAGCTGGTTGGTCATTTCTCAGCATTCCTTAGGCATAATCAAACATTATGATGAAACTGTAGCAAAGGAGTCATACTTTGTAATGAAATCAAATTTCACCTAATTGGAACCAGATTTTATTGGAGCTAGGTCTTAGGCCCGGTTCACACTGAAGACCTTAAAGTGTCACAGACATGACTTGCATGACTTGAAAAGATGAACTACTGTGCTTTCATCCTGTGTACACAAAAGTTTTTAATACTTTTTCTCACAGTCTACTATAAATTCCTCAGGATTGCAGAGTGATGTTGTTATTACCAAGTACTACCGGGTAACTACTCAGTTGTGAGGATTTCAGCAAAGATTTGAGCAATTTATCCAAAACTGCACATAAATCGCTCAAATATTCACTGAATCCTCACAACTTCCTCTGTTTCTGTGCATTCGGCCTGAGTTGTTTGCGGTTTGACTTACCCTCATTACATCACTAGAAGGTGCTGGTGTAAACTACCCAGTTACTACAAAGGAAAACAGCGACACTCTGCATTGCTGTGGAATTTATAGTAGTCTGTGAGAAATATTTATTATTAAAATAATAGAATGAAAGCACAGTAGTTCATCTTTTGAAATATTGTAAGTGATTTTATCGAGTCAGTGACTCAATTCCGATTTTATTTTATTTTTTTGTGAAATCTGATTTCTTTATTTTTGTGTGTGTGTGGTTGTTCACATTTCCAAATAAATGTGACATGTAGTGATGTGCTGTGTGAGCTACAAATGACCTAAAAGCTTTCTGCATGTACAGCAGAGGATGCCGAAGAAGAAGGAGTTTTATTTATATAGCACTTTTTCAGCAACAAGGCGGATCAGAGTTTGTAACATCACACATAGCGAGCGTGCTCAGTAGATATAAACATGGATAATGGTGTAAAATAGCATACCTTGCTATTTTAAAGTTGTTATCCACCCAGAGCCAGCGCATTAACAACTTGATCCTCATTATCGTCCACCATGTTTGTTGCTTTTCTTCGTTCTTCCGTGTATCAGAATGCCGAATAGTGATGTTTATCAGTGATGTACAGGTCGGATGAATGCCACCTGGCCATACAGACACGGGTCACATTTGATCAGAGAAGTGTCGGATTTAGGACTACATATCCAAGTGCACTGGGTTGCATTTGTACAAATCCAATTTGTGGTGTTCACACACCACAAATCGGATCTGTAAACCTGTATCTGATCTAAAAAGATCAGATACAGGTTGCATAAGGGCAGAAAAATCGGATTTCAATCACTTCAGGCTGCAGTGTGAACATAGCCTTAGATTTTAGGGAGACCAAACAGAAAACCAATTTTTGGTTGTTAAATGAATGCAAATTCCATTTAAAATGATTAAAAGTAATTGTTTTGGTTATCTTTTTCATCAATCTAGGTATATTAAAATGAAAATAACTCCACTTTCTTGTAGGAATGATTAACATTCTTCATGGTTTGGGACTTCGTTTCTTGGCTCTTGGCCACCACACTCCTTTCATGGTGACAAATCTATTCTTAATTCATTTGATCTGAATCTGCCCAGAAATGTTTCACAGGATCAAACAGAAGCAGTCACCTCTGCTCTCTGATGTTCACAGCACATTGGCATGGCACACAACTACAGGAACGTCAGCCAGGCCATCCAGGCTGTGAGGGATTGTGGTTATGAGATTTCCATGGGACTCATGCCCAGATCCATTGGCCCCCTCACCTTTTGCTTCACTGGAACAGGAAATGTCTCCAAGGTACACAATTGTTCAATATTCAAACATTGAGAATGGAATTAAAAGCAGCTGAAGCTAAGAGAAAATCCCTGATCTTTATTTTTAAATTCATTTTGTATTTTGTATTCCTTTAGGGAGCCCAAGATATGATCAATGAGCTTCCTGTTGAATATGTTGAACCTCACGAGTTGAAAGATGTCTCTGAAACTGGAGGTATGACGTTTCTTCAGCAGCACTGTGTAGCTCAGCAGTTCTCAAACCTTTCAGACTGAGCTCCAACATTGAATAAAATGGCCACAGTCTCACTTACACAATGGAAAAATGGCTTCTGTCCAGTATCACATGTTTATCACTTTGCCCTTCACTAAAAATTTGGTTGTGTCTTGCTAAAATAAAGAAAAAATAATTTTACATTCATGTAATTATGAGCCATGAACAGCTAAACTAAACCTGTTTTTAAGAGTCATAAAGTTCATTTGTGCAATGACTCTAATAAATTTATTGAAGCTTTTTTATTTCAACCAGGAAATTCCTTCTGATTTCATTATTGTCTTAAACAGATCAACATGGCCACGTTTACATGAACATGAACGGCCAATCAGAATGACAATGCATCACATAAATACCACAATCAGAATATTCTGATCAAATTAAGATCTATTAAATTGTAATCTGAATGAGAGGTATAGTTTGGGACAATTGATAATTGGTTACCAGCGGTGAGTGGAGATCAAAAGATTGAGATCACAGATGCAAGCAGCTGAAATGAGTTTCCTCTGCAGGGTGTCTGGTCTCTCCCTTAGAGATAGAAGCTATGACGGGGACTCAGATTAGAATCTCTGCTTCTCCTCATCCAGAGGAACCAGTTGAGATGGTCAGCATCTGGTTAGGATGGACACCTCCTTGGTAGGAGACCCAGAGGATGACCGAGGAGGGACGACTTTCCTCAGCTGGGGAACCTTCATTTATGGCGGTTCCCCGGAGAGAGGGAGGTCTGGGCCTCCCTACTTAGGGACCTGTAACCCGACCCGTATAAGGAGAAGAAAATGGATGGATGTGCATGTCAGTGTTTCTGTCCTGAATAAAGCCTGGGGCATGTAAAGGCATGTCATGATTAGTTAATTATTAATTATCAATGAATTTTGTGCTCATATAAACAATGCATTTGGATTATTTAATTCAAATACATTTTAATCTGATGAAGGATCACTGCACATGTACACAATCAGATTGTAGGATAAAATAAATCCATTTAGTTCAGTATGTGTTGTCTGACAAAATGTGTCGACTTTAAACTTGGTGTTGTGTTCTAACAGCACACTAACAGAGTTGTTCTTCATAGATATGAACAAAGTGTATGCCACAGTTCTGAGCCGACGCCACCACCTGGTGAGGAAGAGCGATGGCAACTATGATCCCATGGAGTATGAGAACCACCCAGAACTCTACACCTCACACTTCAGAACCAGCGTGAGTTACTTTTCTTCACTCCCCCTCCTCGCAACGCCTCCATGCAACCTCCCAGGAGCTCCTGTCAGTCACTTGGAGCTCTCATGTTCCATTCAGCAGCAGGAACTAATATCATAATGTCCAGCAGTATGAAAATTAAAAACTGCCCTAATTAAAAACTATAGTATAATAGCACTCTGTACACAGGATATTTATCCACATTTTGTGGGTAAATGATTGGTGTGTCAGATATGAGATGTTGACAATTTCTAAGTAAAGAAACAAAGGGTTACCTTTAGGTTAGTAAACCTGACATTGTTTTCTGTAATGCTTCCAACATACACACAATAATGCTTCTTGTGATATTCTTACATATTTTAATATATTTGTTGCTTATATTGTTGTGCAATATTGCTTTTAGGTAAAATGGCAAAAATAGAAAATAGAAATTCAACTTAGAGCTCCTTGATTATGACAAAATTGTTTTTGTCAATATTAAATATTTAAGCAAGTATTCACTGGCTTGGAAGAACAATAAATTTATTGTTAAAGGGCTATAGGGTTATCTAGAATCAGATTTTTAAGCTTTAGATTATGTTATTCCCTCATCAAAAACATCTCCAGTGTTCCTTTGATTCTTTCATGCATCTTTGAGAAATTCTATAATCTCCCATGGCAACCATTAAGCTTTGCAAAATTCCTGGTTGGCATTCAGCTCTTCTAGACTAGTGGCAGCAGCTGTTATCAAACACCTGGCGGACCTCGACTGCTGAGCTCATCATAAAAAGCTTCTCAGTCCAATCTTCCTAAGAATGGTTGTAAATGACATCATGGAGAAGCACGGTTATGATGATGTGCTGAAGTCAAAATCTGGGAGCTTCTTAAGAGACAGAGACCCAATTTCAAGGTGACAAATTTGCAAAGTCAAGTTTCTTTTAAAACCTCCTGACTACCAGTAGTTCAAATTTGTCCTCTGTATAGGACATTTCTAAACTTGAATATCTCCTACCTACTGTATACTACTGAATTAATTCCTTTTGGTATCTACAGAGGACATTTAGGGCTTTTCAATGATACCATATGTGAAGGGGTGGGACTTTTATACGTACCTTTTTCTTATCATAAAAATGGCGTACATCAGTACAAGCACATTTTATAGGAAAATAAAAAGTAAGTGCATAAAACTTTTTATTGTGCAAATTTTGGTTTAAAATTTTGTTGGCATATTCTAAATAAGTCTTAGTAAAATATTAAAACATTCTATGAATTATTTTGACTGTATTTTATCATAGTATTTAAAAGTTGAAAAATTGTCCTCTGTAGTGGACCCAGAACCTTCTTACTAGGCAACAGTGCTCAGTTTTGTCAGTGTTAAATCCATTCTTATGTTGTTGTTTGGATATTTTCTTTGGGACAAACTGGTTGCCATCAAGGTTCAATTTCAAATGTATGGCATTCCGATGTCCATTGTAGTGGACACATGATATTTCAAAAATAAAAACTTTTTTCCCAAAAAAAATGCTTTCAGTATTCTAATTACCTTACAAAGATTGTGAAATAAAAAAAAATGGTGATTGGACAATATTTTTCTTCCTGGTAGTCAGGAGGTTAAGTCATTTTTGATATATACTGCTACATTTTTACAGCTGAAGTTAACTTTATTGTACCATATAATGTATAATATACATAATACTGCCCCTTTAAAACAAGGAGAAGTTTTCCTAAAACCTTTTTGTTGTTTCTTCCCTTAGTCTTTATTTAAATGTTGATATTGTGTAAAACGCCAATAAAATCAATAATTAACAATCCCCTCAGGATGTTGCTATCACAACTATAAATGCAAAAAATTCAGGTCTTGCCCACATCTAGTCTGCATTTTGATCAACCAAATAGATTTTTATGTGACTTAACTTTTCATCTACATGTAACCTCCGTGTAATAGAACTAAAAAACGAATGATAATAAAAACTCCAGTCACATGGGAAACCAGTGACTTGGAGCTAACACATACGGTAAGGGTCTGCAGCAAATAATGTGATGCTGATGTGACATATGGAATTATTTTTACTGCTTGACCTTGAAGTGGAGGAAAGACATTATTATTTACTTATTATCCTTCCCCATTCGAGCCACAATGCTGTTCAACCTCCATGTGTGTCCACATACCTGCTTTAACAAGATTCCCAGTCTACACTGACTTGGCTAGCTTTAGGTTAACTGTATATTGTAACACGGTATTTAAAATTAGTTCAAATTCTTTGCCTGTCCACACAAATAATTCTCCTGGCATCATGTTTAATTCCTAACATTATGTAGTCGTTATTTTGAAGGCAGTGTAGGTTTTGCCCTACACTGCCCCCGATGGGTGTGGCATGTTTAAAGCAACGTTGTAATTCAGCGGTCCGTGTGAAGGAACATGTTTCTTAAACCAGTCAGATGTGGACGAGATTATTTTACACAAATGAATATCTCCACTACATTGTTTTAAAACGACCTGGCTACACATCGACAAGGCCTTAGTCATCATTCAGAGTTTATACGCTGACTTGTAGTTTTCACCAATCATTGCAACTTTTCAGCAAATCTGACAAATCACCTTGTTTTCTGCTTTTTCTTCTTTTCTGACCAATCACTGCATTTGGCTGAATTTTGATCAATCCCCTTAGTCTTCTTCTAATTTAACTTCTAGTTTCATTACGTCTCTTGAAAGCTGAACCTGCAAGATGAAAGCATGTGTAATTTCTTTTATTTTTTAGTTTTTTGCAAAAACCATGTTGAGATGTTGTGAACAGTTTGCTTTTACTGTTTATACAGTCAGTGGGTGTAACATGTGGGACATCTCCCCTGCACTTCCTGTGTCTGTGCCCTTTGTGGCCTGCCTTTTTTAAGATGTCCAAATGTGATTTTCTGAACCGTCTTTAAATGCACCACAAGTGAATGCCGGTTGCACCCGTGGTGTTAGGATGTGTAATGTTCAGCAGGTAGCTAAAGTTAAAAGGCAAAAGATTTTTGGTTTCAGATAATGTTTTCTAAATGATGGTTAATATCATATTAAGCTAAATATACTAATGTTGTCATTACACATGTTTCTTCCCTTGCCATCTAGTGCCAGGAATAAACCCAATCCTCTTTAATTTCTGTAAATAAGATGTGCTCACTGTTGCTTTTCTGATATTTAAAAGAAATCTTTATTGTCACAATAGAAAGACTCAGGGAGGAGACTTAGAGCAGAGGCCAGCAGCAGGACGCTGATGCAGGGTCTTCTCAGGTAAGGAGGGATTGGAACTTGCTCAGAAAAAGATAAGGAAAGGGAAGGCTCTGTGTCTCAATTTCAACTTTTTTTTATGACCATTTTAGGGCAAAAATAAAGCTGAAATAATTAGCATCTTTAACCACAATGTTTTGAAAGAGGTGCCACAAAATCTGTAATTCTTGGCCACAATAATGATAAAAATAGTGCAAGCTCCTGGAGGGGCTTATTTAAGATGATAAAAGATAATGTTTTATTGATCCACTAAAGTGGGGAAATTTTGTTTGTCCCAGTATGGCGCACAATAATAAATAAAGTAGTAATGATAATAATAAATATATGACAATAACTAACAATTAGCAGTGATAGTCTTAAGGACATACAAATATCGCTGTATATATTGCTAAATCTATATTCAACAATTAAAACGCACATCTCTAAACTATGTGAGTATTATAAAGTCTGATAGCCTCAGGTAGTTCAGTTTAATTTAGTGCCTCTTCATAGTCTCTGAAAAAGATTAAAATATCAAAAGAAAAATTGAATAATTAAACACATGACATAGAAAATAAATAATTGTAAAAATGTTTAAATTTTATTGCACTAAGCAGTTGAAGGTATCATGTATTCAAATTTGGGCAGAATATAATCCATAAACTGTGTTCCTTGCTCACTTGAAATTCCAGAGGCTTGCAGACACCACTAGAGGAAATCTTGCCCCTTAAGTATTTTTTTGTGTCTGTGTCTTTAAAGTGGCCCAGGATTAGTTGAACATGTTGGCCTAAATATGTCGTAATTTTCCTGTTAGCTAAAAAGTTTCTGATCACACAGGCCGACCAGAGGTACGCGCCATTTATTGTTTCGTTTATGAAGCTGAAGGTAACAGCAGCAGCAAAACACTAGCTTCGTTGACCAACTCTGTCCTCTTCCTCTGTTTGGTTCTCCTGATCTTCATCACCTCTTGTGCTTTCTACATTCCCATCGACTTGAAAGCGCTCCAGTTTAAATTGTAAAGGCTTAAAGACGTTACTCATCACTGTTTTGGCTGGATAGAGCTAGAACAGTTGGACCTGTACAAGTCATTTACCCAGAATGCATTGCACTGTGAACATGGCAACTTTCATATGACAATATTTTATTAAAATTTATAAAAACTAAATAATCTACAGTATTGTTACTGTATTTTTAAATACAATAACTAATGATACAGTTAACAATAACTAATCCTTGATCAGTTATTGTTACAACTAATCATTGATTCCTTTCAATGCAGAGTGTGTTGGGTTTGTTTGTTGTCCTGCTACAGGAGCCGACGCTCATTTCTCCTCTTTGTTGTTTTGAACCTTGTAGTTTTGGTAATTCGGTTCCCCAGCTGTTTGGTGCAGGATGTTCCATAGCAACCATGCTCGACTTTCTGATGTGACATGCATTTTATTCTTTGGAAAGGAAATTTTA
>NW_006800561.1:218280-232156 GCF_000485575.1 Poecilia formosa | reverse complement strand
AGGGCTTTTCAATGATACCACATGTGAAGGGGTGGGACTTTTGTACGTACCTTTTCTATGACGTGCGGTGACGTTCATAGCTGGTGAGGCACCGACTTAATTATAATCGGATTTACAAATCTAGACCCCCTGCATGTTATTGTTTGCATAAGGAAATTTCGCGCATGCGTACAATGCTGGAGGGGAAAAAGTCTTTACATGCCATCCATAGCTGCGCCACCGCCGCCGCAGAATATTTTCGTTATCTCAATCAATCAGCGCAGCTACTGTATGGCCAGCTTGCTTCACTGTGTCTTACTCTGCAGTTGTGGAGTCACAATGTCTGGGATCATGAGCGCCCCCAGCGATGAGGCACGAGAACTGCCTGCCTCACCTCGAATCTGTTTTCCTCCCTTTATTATCGCTCCTCAGCACACAAAACACGTTACACACACAGTTGGTGACAATACAGTCACAACTGTACACTAAATACATAAGCTAAATTATTGAAAATCTGTTCATACATTAAATGTGTTTAACCATTTTATTGGCGACGTACAGACAGGAGGAGCATGCTCTCAGAGAATGGAAACCGGTGCAGTGAGCGAGAGGTTGCGCAATCCCAGGTGAGGCTCAGCTCACTGCTGCCTCACCGGCTTCGCTTCCAAGCATTTGAATGTGAAATTAAAATGCGAAAATTCAGCGACTTTGAAGAAAAAAAACATAATATTTGGTTAAATTAAATGAAATATACGTACTTTATAGTACAAACCACAGGGTGAAAATATCTTTATAAATGATTTTATTATTAATATATATGCATAGTCAAGTAATCAGCGCTGATCTGAATTGTTGTCGTTATGTTTGGGACCTACTAGTGGAGAAGGAGCTTGCTGTGTGGATGGTGGCAGCATTACGTGGTGCTGTGTGAAGCAGGTTTAAGGTCAGCAGTGTCTCTCATCAGTCGTGGCTCTTTTTACCAGGTTGCTCCCTACACAACATGTCTGATTAATGGCATCTACTGGGACCCCCACACCCCAAGACTCCTCAGACGCCTTGATGCCCAGAGGCTCATCAGACCCCTTAAATCCTTGAGTGCTCTCAACGAGGGGTCACCAGCGCTGCCTCACAAGTAAGAAACCTCCAAAACGCAGCCATTGTGGTAACACGTGATATTTTTAGGCCGTCACTGTAACTTTTACCGTTGATATAATGAATAAAACTGATGCTCTGAGTGTTGACTGTCTGCTCTCTGCCCAGACTGCTGGCCATCTGTGACATATCTGCAGATACTGGAGGCTCCATAGAGTTCATGACTGAGTGCACCACCATTGATAAGCCTTTCTGCATATATGATGCAGACCAGCACATAGACCATGACAGGTACACTGCAGACAGCTCACTTTAGAGCCTTTATCATGAACATCACTGTCTTTTTTTACACTTTTATTAGCATCACCACTTTTCTAATTTCTAAGGAACATAGGTGTAGTCTGAACTGAGACTAATATTAGACCATGTTTTGTGTGTGTGTATGTGCGTGTGTGTCTGTGCAGCGTGGAGGGAAATGGGATCCTCATGTGCTCAATCGACAACCTTCCTGCCCAGCTCCCGATTGAAGCCACTGAGTACTTTGGAGATCGACTCTTCCCCTACATCTGGGAGATGGTAAGCTGTGTGTTTTCCTTCTGGAGGCCTCTGTGAGAGCGCTGCAGCACGTTGCCTTGGTAACCTTGGGACTGATAGGGTTGGATTTCTAGAAAGTCATTTATTGATGATCAGTGTGTTATTCCAGCTGCTCTCAGATGCCACCAAGTCGCTTAATGAAGAGGAGTTCAGCCCACAAGTCAGAGATGTAAGTGATGTCATTTGATTATCCAGATATTATTGATTTGTTTGGCAGAGTAAGGAGCATTGTTTAAAATAGTTTACACCAGACATCATAGTAACCAGAGTAAAGTTTTAAGTAAAGCCCAGTTCACAGTACACAATTTTAGAATTGTCTGCTGGTAGTCGGCTGGTTTTCAAAACCAGCCGACTGGTTATTCAGTTAGTGTGACTTTTACTAGTGTGACTTTTACGACACACTAGCCAAGTAAAAGTCCTAGGTATAACGTGTTCGATCATAGAGTGTGAGGTTTCACTCACGAACATTCCAATTCTAGATATGAAGTCCCTTAAAATTCCATGATACCACACCTGAATTTACAGTAAACAAACATGGACAACGACGTTGAAGCAGTAACTGTCGTTTGGGGATTTATTTTAACCGAAAAAAGTCGCAACACAAAGTCAAAGCTTTAGATTAAGAACCGGACCTGGCGCGATCAAGGGTTATATTTGCTGCACTATGTTTGAGTCAAACATTACACTCATTTTAATTTCTTTTTCTGTTAAGGCGTTTAATTAACTATAACAGTTTAAGTTTTTAAGGTTTTGCTGTGTTGATGTTGTAGAATATGTGTATGTACTGGGCCTTGCTTCAGAAAGCTGAATAATTGATAGATCAGAGCAGCTTCAGCTAGAAGATTGCATGTCCTGCGTATTCGTTTCTAGAAAACCAGATGGCAGTTATCTTAATTTTTTTCCCAACTGATCGCGGAAGGGTAACGTCTTCCAGCTCCATTCATTGAAAGTGCATGGTGAGTTAATTGTAAATTTTCTGGCATCACCTCCACCGCTCCTGGAACCGCGTGTGCAGTATTTGTGCAGTGCACTCCGCTTGTCACAGTTTAATGAACTTCTGCACCTACTTTTTTCTGTATTTGCTCCTGTTTAGATTACAAATAGATTAACACAACATAACATTTTCTGTATTTTTCTCTGTTGTGTTACTACTGCAGACTGAAATTAAATGTGCTATTTCAACCAAGGGTTAGAATGCGCTTCTAAACCAGATGTACTCTGTGCGAAAAGTTTATAATTTTTCTGTGTTTTTAAAAATTTTTTTTTTTTCTGATTGGCTACCTGTCATATTCAACAGGCTGCCTTCTCGTTCCCAGTTGGGGGACACCACACATGCTGAGATCATCGGGCCAAGTTAAACATGTTGAATATTCCAGATTTTAGATTGGAGCTGTCCCGACTTTCTACCGACTGGACCCAATCAGTCGTAACACACCACACACTTCAGGATGATCGGTTACAACTATCGGAAGCAATAATCTTAGAATTCAGAACGTTCTAAGATTGTTGTAAGGGCAAAATCGGGGCAAAAAATCGTGTAGTGTGAACTGGGCTTACGACTTTTTTTCCCAAAGTGATTTAAAAATGAGGATGTAACAAACCCATCAGAAAGCCTAGAAACTCTTCATCTGGACCAGTTTATGATTGTATCATAAAGGAATCTGGACCACTGAAAGGATATTATTTTCCATTGTGATGACAGACAATAATCAAGCCTTTTCTTGTAGTAATGATTTAATGTGACCATCTAAATATGTTTGTCTCCAGGCCATCATCACCTCCAATGGAGCTCTCACCCCAAAGTTTGAGTACATTGAAAAAATGCGAGAGAAAAGGTACGTCCCCCTGCTGGTCGCTGAGAGTATGTTTTTATCTTTTTATCTCTTTCTCTTTCTTACTGTTTATTCAATGTCACATGCTGTTCTTATTTTTTATTTTATTTTTTTCTTTAATTATGTAAAGCACCTTGAAATGCCCTGCTGCTGAAATGTGCTATACAAATAAAATTTGATTGATTGATTAATTGAAAGTCACTGCTTTCTGTTGTCAGCTCTGAAGTTTGAAGCCTTACTGCACATACCTCAGAGCCAGTGTGCTTAGAGGCCATGTTTATTGGCTGAATTTCCTCTTATGCTCTATTGAGCCCTTGTAATGACCCATTTATTAGATTCAGGTGTGTTGGAGAAGAGATGCATCTATAACTTGCAGGATTGTAGAACATGAGGACTGGACACACCTGATTTAATCCAGTCATTTTTATACATAATCTGACCTAAACAAGGAAAATCGCTACAGGGCTTATTACCTGCATTCCTATACTAACAGTTGTTAATATCAGGGTGCTAAAGCTGCAGTATGTAACTTTTACAAAAATGTTTTTACATATTTGTGAAAGCTGTCACTATGTTGTAACAGTCTGTTATGAGACAGATAATCTATATGGGGTTCCATTTGTGTCAAAAATAAGTAGACACAAATGGAACATAGACATATGCAATATCTAACATATGCATCACCTACATATGCAACATCTACATGCAACATCGACATATCCATAAAGCACTAAGATCATAGACATCAACCAAAGTCGCATAACGACATAGACCAACAACATCTACACATTTGACTTCTACTTATTTTTGACTCAAATGGAACCCCATAAATCTCCACCTCCCCCTTGAGTTACTATTGCTGTCTTCAGAAATGGAACGACTCCTGATCAAAAACAACCAATCAGAGCCAGGAAGAGGGCCTAAGTGCTGTCAATCAACCTTGTGCACTTGCTGCCAAATTTGATAATGGCACAGAAATAAGTTTCCGTTCCAGGAAAACTGCTTATCTGCTGTCCTTGGTGGCCATTCTAACTAGCCTTATCTTTTGTTGTAGGCTCTGCTGTGGTGAACCAGCTGTAACATAGCAGAGAGAAGTGTGGAATTTGTGAGCATTGTGTACATTAGACAGCATTAAGACCCTTCTCCTGGCTTTGATTGTTTTTTTTTTTCTGACTGACTTGTCTATTTCTGTAGCGAGCACTGGGAGAAGGTAGAGGAGGCTCGTTTTTTTCAGAGATTGTCTCTCTCATAATAAATATACTGCAGCTTTAAAGGTGCGTTTCCACCGCAGGAACTCCGGCTACAAGAGCCAGAACCGAACAGAAGCAGCTAGGGAGCTAGGACTTCTGGATGACGCTGAGCTAAAAGTGGACTTTTATATTTAGGATGTAGCAGATCAGCAGAGTAGTAGCAGCTGCAGCTGGGGTTTTTTCTGTGGTTAGAGCTTTTCCAACCTGAATGTTTCCACTAAGTCTGAAGAGGTAGTTCATAGTTATTAAAAATGAATGAATAGTCAGAGATCTCTATTCTTTGGCTCACATTCTGGACTCTACTGCTGTGGACCCAGGTTTGTATAGCTGGACCATAATCCACTTAACTGGCCCAGTGTTCAGAACCCACAATGGAAACAAACACACAGTTAGTTAAAAAAGGTTCTGGTGAACAGAACCCTGGAGTAGAACTGTGCCAAGCCTTAAACAACAAACCAGCCCAGCAGCTGTTTCACTGCATTCTCTAGTCTGCGATTCTGCCTGCCTTCAGTCATGAACCCAATCAGTCTGTCCCACATGGCTGTTCCAGTCAGTACCCACTGTGTAGAGTTCTCAAACAGTTTCATCCAATAGCCACATCAACTGTTAAAACAACACACGTTGTTAAAGTTAAAGTTGGATCGGGGCTGATAAAGTGGGGAATGAAAAAACTGGGTCTGGTCTTTTCTGGTAAATGCAAAGTCCTTGAGAAACATAAGGTGTGTTTTGATGCTTCTTTGGGACAGATTCCCTGATATAGTGAACTCTAGAACTGTACATAAATGTGTGATAAAATAACCACTTATGCCTTTTAGAACAGTGGTAGTCTAGCAGAGCTTTTCTCTTTTTCTGTTTGGCTTTTAAGTAATCTATAGATCTATGCAGAGCCATGATTTTTTTTTTTTAACTTGTGGATGTTGCAGCTGTACGACTTGTTTGGAGCAAGTGGCAAAATCATTTTAAAAAACTACTTTGATCAGTGAACTTTCCAGTGATGTATTTTTGTTTGTTTCTGATTTTGTCAGTTAGTCTTCCATACAACCAGCTGTCTTAAAGATATCAGGCACTAAAAGGGACACCTCAGTGTGATCAGTAACACCAAGACGTACCCCTCACTCATATTTAGG
This sequence comes from Poecilia formosa, assembly GCF_000485575.1. Taxonomy (NCBI): domain Eukaryota; kingdom Metazoa; phylum Chordata; class Actinopteri; order Cyprinodontiformes; family Poeciliidae; genus Poecilia; species Poecilia formosa. Next base: position 226,282 of record NW_006800561.1, on the reverse strand, counting down.
CCACCTCCAAGACTTGATCAGCTTTCTTCTTATTTGACCCCAAGTATGATTTTCTAGACAAGCTGTCCCTGCGAAATCTTAATCCTTTTGATTAAGTTCTGCTTCTCAAGATGCATAAACCCCCCGAGGGAACATTTATCTTCTCTTTTTCTAATTAAGCCACCGAGTGCATGACTGACCTCCAGTCAGTCATGCTGCTGTACATTTACGTGTGTGATGTCATTTCCAATTAGTCTGGAGTAATGAGTCGTGTCTGACTCCTGGCAGGAAGAGAGGCTTTGGACAATGCCATAAGTCACTCTGGGTGATTATCTTACAATGTTCATATTATTGTTGTCCTGATGTGGAGATGATCCAGAATGTTCAAATCAGCCTTTAAACAAATGCAGCAGTTTAGTGTGTGTAAAATGTGACAGCATATGTCTTTGCTTGCTGAATAAAGGTTATTACCATTTTCCTATTAAATATGATTATGATTGTATTTTTAATATCCAAAACAGGTTTTTATCCTATTTCACATGATCATAGTTTTCCCAATAACTGCACGTCTGTGTAGTTGTTTGTGTTTCATTTCAACTTTAATTTTTGTGAGTTTGGTTTTACCCTATACCAGCTAGTTTTGACAGTTGGTCTGTTTTTCTGCAACAGAGTGACACACAGTTGCCATTCTCTATTGAACAGATGGCTAGGGCCATACAGAGACCTTTGGAGGGGCAGAGGCTCAAAGTTAAAAAGGGGCACATTGAACAAGATCTTAAAACACTGTACAACAACATAGCAACAACCCATATTAATCAAGAATATAATATTTAATAGGATCATACTGTATCACTGTCATCAAGTGAGGACAATGCAAAGCAAGTGTAGTCTACGTTTTCCCTGATAGCAGCAAAAACAGCAACTTTAAACCTGCCAGTGCTGGAGGACAGTGCTGATCTTAGATTGTAGTTTTTTGTGACGATCCAACCGGTCAAGGACAAGGGCAAAGGCATATATAAAAAATATCGTCTATTTATTTTTTTCCCAAAAAAATCTTAACAAACGGTTTCAACAACAAATCTAAAAAATATAACAAAATAGGCCCAAAAGAAATCAACTAAGGCAAACATAACTCAAGACAACAAACCAAAAACTGACCTCACACAATGAACACGCAGGGGAATTTATACAAACAGGCTAGCCTACACAAACGAGGAGGGGAGGGGATGGAGACAAAGACAAATAATGTATAAACATAAATGATTAATTTAAACTAAAACATTTTGACTTAAACACCACTATAAAAACCAAAATAACCCAATGCCAAAAGGTTTTAGCAATTATGCCGTTAGTGGAGAGAGGCAGATTCTTTGACATCAAGTCCCCTGCTTCCAGCAGCCTGATGGACTGTTCCACTTCCTGGTTTTCCTGTCGACCAACCACCTTCTGCCAGCCAGTCCTTAAGCTCAGCAAAACAAAATGTTAATGATCTTAAATAAACATAAGGTGTTTACTAAATGTGTGCACCCAAATTAGTAAATAACCAAATGCAATAACCACCACCAAAGAAAAACCAAAGAAAAAGTGAAATTCTAATCATATGAAAGCATTTAAATAAATACTAACACAGAGGAAAAGATGGAGGAACCTCCACATTTTTAAGCAGACCATTGGAGAGCAGGTAGCTGATTATGAAGTTATGAAATAAGCAAATTTGCTGCTATTTTATTTATTTAGATAAACCCTAATAATATCTGTTTAATCTCCATAGCAACTTGACTGCAGACTGCTTTAAATATCAAAAAACTCAGAGGGGTTAACTCCATGATTTTTTTGATGTTAGCACCTCTGACTGCATCCTTTGTGAACAAAGGAGCGTTAAAGCAGATCCTTCCACCCAGCAGGTGATAAGCTCTCTGGTCTTAACAGACTCTGTCAATGTTTACATTCCTGCTGATATTGGAACACACACGTTGTTACACAGTTTTACTTATTGTATGTCGTTGATTTTTATACACAAACATGGATGCACATCTAGTACAGTTTTTCTTGAAATTACCCTTCTCTGATGCTCGCAATTCTATTTTGCTATTTTCTATTATTATGCAAATTTTATAAAGGCACAATTATATTTTTCTTATATGTTTATTTTTATATTCCCCACTTTGAGTCAAGGTAATTCTTTAGCTGAATTACCCAGCTAAAGATGTGTATGTGCCCACTTATGTTTAATTTGCTGCTGGTTCTCATTGTGGGATAAGAAAGAATCCTTCTGTTCTATTTTAACTCATTTTGAAATAATTCTTGCTGCTTGTTGTTTTTGGAGTGAGGGTAGAACATTCACTTTGGAATCTGAAATGTTGTTGGTTTCTGCTCAAAAGGGTCCATCCAGATGAATACATTTACTGGGAGTTTCCCAGGATATCATACCTGGGAAAGTATGATCTGAATTACCCAGCTGTTTGTCTTGAAATCGAGTCTCAGATGTAACGGGTCCTGGAGGAGAAGCCCATACACACACCATCACGGACTACTGTGACAGTGTTAAAATTGCCATAAAACTGAGACCATTTCAAAGCTTTTTCCACATATAGAGTGACATGTCTTGTCTTTTCATCAATCTTGGAGAAATCCCCAGTTTTAGGAATGTCACTCTTGTGTTTATGGCGCTATGATACACATTGCTTTGGATTGTGTTGTACCTTCCTGACTGATTTGTTGGTAAGTAGTGGTAGTGGGGGAACAAGTTGGCGTTGGGCTGGGGGGCGGGGCTAATGACCGGGCCTTTTATACCTAAAATAACAAAGCTCATGAAAACATAATTTTGTAAAGTACTAATAAAAGCCACTCATATTTGACGTAAAAATACTCCAATCTACCTACTTTACAATCCATTCCTTAGTATCTGACTGATGATGAAGTTGTGGATGGTTGGTGACGCGTTTTACCCAGAATACACTTGGAGACGATATCGGCGATCAACTTATAAATTAGTATGTCATAAAGTTAAATGTAAGAATGAAAATAAAGCCAGTCATGTAGCACAACATTTTATTCAATATTTTACACCCACTATGTCACTAAAATCAGTCGGTCTTGTAAAGTTTTTATCAACCATGAGTGAACAATGACTGGGGCAGCCTACTATATAATCTACTGGGGGACCCCATTTTATGATCTACATACACCATACTCAACAGGAGAGGGCCCACCTTTTCCAAGACATGATACAGACTTGAATCTCTGAAGTCATATTCTGCCTCCCATCCGGGCCCCCCATAGGCCCAGGCCGGACCCATAGGGGGCCCGGACCCCCACAGCTCTGCCCCTGAGTAGTGGCCTTTGGAGCCTTGGTTTTAGCTAAAGGATCCAGATGTGTGAAATATTCTAGAGAGGAGCTCATTTTTTCACAGATTATCTGACTCATGAGATAATGTCACAACATTTTTGAGAAACATGTAAACATATTTTTTATAAATGTAATAACCTGCAGCTTTAGACCCTGCAGAATTAAGAATGAGATGTCACTGTAGTGTTTATGTGGGTGAAGGCAGACGAGTGAATACTTTTGTCCATTTCCTTTGTCAAAATATCTGATGGATGGAAATGTCACATTATTGGTGGAAAATGTTGTAAATTGATGTCATGTCTCATTTTATGCATGGCCAAAACCTGACATCTTAGCAGGATGTGTATACTTATGATCTCACTCAGCCTCCAGTGTTTGAATTATTTAGATGTTTTACAAGATGGAGTAGATGTTGTACAACCAGAAGTAGAAAGTTGATCTGTTTTTTTATGCTTGTGCTCCAACTTATTTGCACTCTTTAACAGGTCTGTAAATGGATTTAACATTTGGCCTTTGGTTTCTAAGAAACTGGGCTTTTAATCTGAAATTGCCATGATGATAATCAAATGGATTCTATAAAGAGAAAAATAAGTCCCGCTCTTATCTTAACAAATCATTGATAACACATTATTGTTTAGTTTGAAGTAACAATGAATCAAAAAATATGACAAGTGCACTTGTTACAGACATTGGAAGAACTTATAGTGTGTGTGTGTGCGTGTGCGTGTGTGTGTGTGTTGTTTAGGGAAAAGGCTCAGATCCTGAAGAGAACTGGTATGAAGAGAGTTCTGCTGCTGGGCTCAGGTTACGTCTCTGGGCCTGTGGTGGAGTATCTGAGCCGGGATGAGGGGACCCAGGTGACTGTTGGTGAGTACTGGTGTCTTCGCACTGGAAGGCTGGATCTGATCATGACTGCTGATCTTCACTCACTCTGGTGACTGTTGCTCCTGTAACTGCCTGGAGCGCATCTCCAACGTTTCTGGCCTCTGCGATCTGTTCTGGGTGGAGCAGCTCACTCACATCCCGTCACCATGTGACCTGAACGACATCCCAACCAGAACAGCACTTGGAACTCACAGCGTAGTTGTTGTTTTGTCGGTGTATGTTTAACGTTGACACACCAGCATTATTACTGTTTCTATACTTCTGACAGTCCATGATGGAAATCGGTAATCTATTTTTTTTAAAACACATTTTTATTAGTTTTGTGTTTTCATAAGCAGAGAAAAGAACAGAGGATTGTAGAGTTTCCCAACCCTGGTCCTCAAGGCACACTGTCCTACATATTTTAGACCAGGGGTCACCAACTCCAGTCCTCCAGTCCTACCATCCTGTAACTTTTAGATACGTCTCTGCTCAAACACACCTGGATCAAATAAACTGCTCGTTTCCAGCCTATTGCAGAGAGGAATGAATGCTGGTGAGGGAATTCAGACATTTTGGAGCAGAGGTGAATCTAAAAGTTGCAGGATGGTAGCCCTGGAGGACTGGAGTTGGTGACCAGTTTCCCTGCTTTAATGTGCCTGATTCAGCTGATTGCAGTTCAACAAACGCCTGTTAATCAGTCATCGATTGAAATCAGCTGGGCTGAAGGAAGGAAATACCTAAATCATGCAGGGCAGTGAGCCTTGATGACCAGGGTTGGGAAACACTGCATCACATGATTAGATTATAAAGAAGAGAAACAGAAACAAACAAACAAAAAAACTGCTGCCGTACTATGTCACACTCATGTCAAATCCTGTCTTCAATGGTCACCAAACATTTACAAACAGATTTAATACTTGACAACAACACAATCATAGCTAGCTGCTGTGGTGATAAAAGAAAAGAAAAAGAAAGATGCTTAGTAATACAAAAGGAGGATATTCTTTAGTTAAGACCTGGTGAGACTTTCCACTTTATAGGATTCTGACCTTTCATCACAAGTTGGGTCATCTCTTTAGGTAAACAGCTAAGCACAGGAGACCACATATCAATGAAATGTTTCTCATTACCCCTAAGAACTGCATTAATCCTGTCATGACAGAGGACTCTAAATAATTATTCTTAATCCAGTGGATCAAAAGGCATTTTCTAGCCAAAAGCAATAATTTGCCACAAAGTTTGAAGTGTGATTGTGAGTGACTGATTTGGACGGGAGGCCAAGCAGAAACAATCCTGGGTCACAGCTGATATTGACAGGAAACACGTCACTCAAATCTTTAGAAATTGCCCCCCAGAATGATCAGTTTGCAATGCCAGAAATAATGGTAATAGGTTCCAACCTCTCTTCAATATTTATTGCATAGGGGATAGGACTGGCAATCTGTCTTATTCAGTATGAAAGATGTTAAATGTAGACGATGTAATATGAAAAACGGTAATCTGATATTATAGAAAGGTAACCAGTCCAGTCAATCAGCATGTTGAAGATGTTTTCTCTGCTCTCTTTTCCATTTAGCGTCTGTGCTTCTGAAACAGGCTGAGGAGCTGGCAGCCAGGTATCCCAACACCATCCCCATCATGCTGGATGCCAGCAGTCAGGAGGGACACCTGGACTCTCTGGTCACAGATCATGACCTGGTCATCAGGTACCAGCAGCTTTTCTATTTACTTTGCACCCAGAGTAATCAGTTTTCTGTGTTTTGCAGCTATATTATATGTACTATTATTTCCAACAGTGACCTATTCCCACACTGGCAGACTAAGGTATTAAGCCCTGTGAAATTAATGCTTCTAAACTTTCCATCTGTTTCCCAGCATGCTGCCTTACTCTTTCCATCCCATTGTCGCCAAACACTGCATAAGGAGGAAGGTGAACATGGTGACTGCCAGCTACCTGAGTCCTGCTATGAAGGAGCTGCAGAGCAGGTGACCAACAAGAATCATGTTGAGATTTAAATCACTTTCCCAAGATCTCACCACCTTATTTTACAACTACTTAAAATAGAAAAGAAATAACATATTAATTAAGTTTTAGTGTCAAAAGTTTATAGTTGCAGGTATAATTATTGATAATAAATTTTCATAATGATTACTGTGTTGCTGCTATTAATCATGAAGACTAAAATCTGTGATAACCCAAAGATGTCTTTATATCACTTTGCTTTGGTTTTTACCATTGGTAGCTGGTGAAGAACGTCTTAGTGGGGCTCATGTGCCACTAGATGTCCCCTTCCTAGTCCAACATAAGCATTCACATGAACTGTCAGAAAATGATTACAATTCTACAGTAATAAAACATTGTTCATACAGCAAAATATCATGAAAGGCAAAATTAGCTAAAAGTAAAAGGTCTCTTCAGCAACTTCCAAAATATGAACAATTTAAATATTTCACGAGTGTCAACAGCTAACTCTGAATCAAACTAAAAACAAATTAGTCTGAAAAAAATCAGACTTGCGTATGGATGTCTACAAATTGAATTCTGAACAAACAAGTTAAATTCTGTTGACAGTTGACCCACACCAGGCAACACAGGCCTTCCTACCTAAAAGAACTAAAATACACAGATATTGGAGGAGATATTCTTGGCTACAAACATAAAATTAACTCAACTTATCCAGGTTCTACTGGAACCACAACACCCACCAAGCAAACCCCTGAATTTATCTGACAATCTGCAACGTTTTGCAGATGTTAGTGTTCATAGATCTGAGTTAGCAATTACAACTTCAGCACTGCATCAGAATGGCCATCTGACCCAGCAAACATTGTATCAAACATTAACATTACAACAGCAGCAGAAACTCAAAGAAGGCAAAACTAAATAATAAATAATAATAATAATAATAATAATAATAATAATAATAATAATAATAATAATAAAGAAGGCCCAATCAATAATAATAAAAAAAGGAAATCATAGCAACATTTATCCAGAACTGCATTAGTATTATATTAACCAGAGCAACATAAGCATCACATAAATCACAGCATCATTCAGATGCTGTTCATCAGTTGGTGTCATTTGTTGTTCTTACAACAAATGACACCAACTGATGAACAGAAAAAGTAAATAAGAAAAATGGAGCAGAGCAATATCTTAGCTAAAACTGATAAACTCACTGAGGAACAGATGCTGTTGGAAAATCCTCTGTATTGTTATTCAAGATGGAGATTTTGGTCCAAGCATCCCCCTCTTAATGTTGACCTCACCATCATCAACTTTTTTATCATAGTTGACCTAAAACAGGATTTGTGAACAGCTGCTGGTGTGAACTGACTTGACAGTGTTTCTAGAGTGGGTAGAAACAGGAAGAAAAAGCTGCTTCTAAACCAACTGGTTGGCCTTGGAAACCACTGTGTTGGAAAAACAAACATTTGAAATATTTTGAATGTGTCAGATTTAAAGTAAAATACATGTAATAGAAAGAATCCAGTTAAAAACCTACAGGTTTGAGAGTCTTCCTGTGTGCGTGTGTGAGTGTGGAGGAAGCAGGCATCACCATTGTGAACGAGATGGGACTGGATCCAGGCATCGATCACATGCTGGCCATGGAGTGCATCGAGCAGGCCAAGGCTGATGGCTGCACTGTGAGTCAGCTCACACACTGAGAGAGAGGGAAACATTAAACCTGCCCAAAAGGCTTTCTGATGCCACAGAAAGCCCCATGGGCCACTGGCTATGGGCTATAGGCTACGGGCTATAGGCTATGGGCTATGGGCTATAGGCTATGGGCTATAGGCTAC
>NW_006800561.1:172920-215530 GCF_000485575.1 Poecilia formosa | reverse complement strand
GGCTGTAGGCTGTAGGCTATGGGCTGTAGGCTGTAGGCTATGGGCTGTAGGCTATGGGCTATGGGCTGTTGGCTATGGGCTATGTAGCCCATAGCCCATAGCTATAGGCTATAGGCTATATTACAGCCTATAGCTATGGGCTATAGGCTGTAACAGCCTCAAATGAATCACTGCTGTCTAGGTGGAGTCCTACAGCTCGTTCTGTGGTGGGCTTCCTGCTCCGGAGTGTTCAGATAATCCTCTTCGCTACAAGTTCAGCTGGAGTCCTTACGGTGTCCTCCTAAACACAATGAACCCAGCTGTCTTTCTCAGAGATGGCGAGGTATGGAAGCCTCAGAGGGACATAAACAGTATTTAATCTTTTCTCTGCAGAATCTGCAGTTTGTCTAAAGGAGAAGTCTGATGAGACTCGTGTGTTCAAGGTGGTGAGCATCCCTGCAGGTGGGACTCTGATGGATTCAGCCACAGCGATGGATTTCTTCCCAGGTTTCAGCCTGGAGGGATTTCCGAACCGCGACAGCACCAAGTACGCCGAGCAGTATGGCATCCAGACGGCACACACACTCATCAGGGGAACCCTGCGCTTCAAGGTACAGTGGCTACACTATGTGCAAATTTCTCTGCCATAATTTGAGAGCACACAGATTTTCAGTCTGAAGTTTTGATGTTGTTTTGATTCTTTCATGCATGTTTGAGAAATCCATTAATCTCCATGCCAACCATCTGTGTGTGCAATCCTAAATGCTTGCTCATACAGAGAGTTACTTTTTCCATGCAGCTCCTCCTTGGAGCTGGAGTCTCCAGTCGAGCAGCCCCTACCCATGACTCCCCCACTCAGCCCCTTCAGACTTGCAGCAGCACCAATTAGCATACACCAGGTGAAATGCCTTTCTGCTGAGCTAATCATATTAGCCACTTCTCGGTACAACACTGAGTAAAAATGAGAATGTCAATCAAGGTGAGGTCTGAGGACAGAACCGTGGGACTGAGTCGGTTCTTTCCTCATAATGCCATCTATTTTTTTGAAGTGCACCAGTTCCTCCTGCAGCAAAACAGCCCCGTAGCATGATGCTGCCACCTCCATGCTTCTCTGTTTGGACCCAGAAGTTGCCTCATTGTTATGACAGTTGGACATTCCCATTCCGGCCATGCCTGCCTTTATTTGAACAGATGAGCCTGTCTGTACTGTAGGGACGTAAAATCAGGAGTTTACAAAAACTATTACAAACTATTTAAATCCACTATAACATCTGTATGTAAACTTCTGGTTTCAGTTGTTGGTGAATTTCAGGATGACCGTTGTATAAATATGAAGAGAAATTTACATTAGGATGTAAATGGTGTTTTGTCAACACATTTTGTTTTCGGTAAGTACTTCTTAGTTTCTTTCTTGGCATTTCCTGGACTTCCTGTCTGTGTTTAACAGGTGAGTAATGTCCTTTTTTAGGCCTTATACTCATAAAATTACTAAAAACAGCCTGTAGGTTCAGCGCTGATGGAGATGGTCCTCTGGCTGTTTCTGGTTGGTTTTGACTCCTGTCAGTGTTTGTCTCTCATCAAGTTTCTGTTGTGTTCATAGGGCTTCTCCAAAGCCATGGGCGGCTTTGTTAAGCTGGGACTGATCAACACTGACCCCAATCCTGTCCTCCTGCACCCTACGTCTACCATCTCCTGGGTATGAATCGCTCCAGCAAATGGTTCATAAGCAGTTCTCTGCTCTGTGCTCCGTTTTAGTTTAATTAATGTTTTCTATCTCATCAAATGACAGAAGTCTACTGCTGCCAACACTTGTTTATCAGTATCAAGGCTGCAGTGAACAGAGGCTTCTCATACTCATGACTTAAAGGCAAATAGTGTTAGCTTTTATGCTTGTGAGAGTTCGATATTTTCAGGATGTTTACCAGTCATCAAGTGGTTGATAGATTTTTCATCCTGCCACTAATCTGCCTGAAAACACTCCAGTCTTTTCTTTTGAGATGAGATGAAAAATGAAAGAGGTAAAATAAATTAGCACACTTAGAAATGTAGGCATGGAGGCTGGGTAAAAAGAGTTAAGAGACCATTGATGAACTGAAGAGGAGCACAGAGACAAACTCCACAGACAGAAAATTATGTGTACTATAAGTTTAAAATTGTTCAAGTGCTGAAGAAAATAAATAAACATTTTACTGCTTGTTCATTTCCTTTCTTGTGTGCAGAAAGAACTCCTCTGTCATCAGATGGGCTTGTCCTCCTCCATGTCCCCAGAAGCTTTTGAGGAAGCAGTCTATAAGCAGGTTGGAGAGGACCAGTTCAGAATGGACACCTTGAGATGGTGCGACACCAACATAACAGCTCCACACACACTCACTGACCAGTAAACAGGCCAGTCCAGTTGATCACCCAGAAAACATGATCTAACCTAGATGATAGAACGTTGCTTCACATGGAAACAAGTGAAGCTAATGCTCCACTCAGTTCAGAACTTCATCACTGGTATGAATGTCATATTCATTTGGGCTATGAAGGCCTATTGTAATTCAAATGTTTATTATCATTTTGTGAGAAAATAAATTGACTGTTTGGAGGCCAAAACATATTCAGAATCACCAAACTTTTCACAAATTTACATATTTTAAGGTTTTCATAAAAGTAGCACCAAAACTACTCAACAGGTCCCCCCTCCCCCCAACTTTTCAAAACATATTTCCCATTGACCTTACTTTATGACAGTGGTTCCCAACCTTTTTCTCCTGGGCCCCCCTATGGTTTTACAAGTGGGGAGAGTTAGACTCTGGCTCTCTGGTCGAATGATGTATGTTAGCGGGGGGGAATTCTTAGAGAATCCCTGTTAGACTCTTCCATTCACTCAAACACCCCCCCTTTCCCCTCCAGCGCGCACAGCGTTCGTTTTTTTTTTCTTTTTTTTTTTCTCATTCATCCATACCGCTTCCCGCGCTCCCTCTGCAATGGCATGGCGCGCCCCACAGTTTGGGAACCTCTGCTTTATGATAAGGCCAAGACCCATCCTCTACACCAAACAGGAAGTCAATAATCTGGGATTTAAATTCCAATTTTTACCCCATTCTGGCCATTTATAGTCTGGGCATTTGAACAAACTTCTAGAGACTTCAGTCGATCGGTTTCAAACTTGGTCAGTTTGCTCATAAGGCATGAGGGCTTAAAAACTGATCAAAACAGTGAGCTTTCAAGTATGTTGAAGGAGTGTGGCCAGTCCTCAAAGTCTCACATCTCATCATGAGACACAAACATCTTATATCTAAAACACCAAAACTCACTTAGACACCAAACCTTAAGGGATTGATCCACATCCAGTCTCCTAAAATACTCCATAGTGAAATCATGATATCACTTAAGCAACGCTTCCTGACAACAGGTAGCGTAATTTTTTATTTCGAAAGGTCGACATCTGACCCCTGTGACCTAATCAAGATAACAGTGTGCCCACTGACAGAAGACATGTTTGTGGCTTCCAGCACTGACAGTGTTGCGCTGTGGCAAAGTCGAATGTCAAGCCGTCCCCCCAACAGGAATGCGTGGCCAAATTCTTCCACAGCCTCCTTAAAATCAGCTCCAAACCATGCTTTGACTGGCAATTATGAAGTTTGGTACACATGTGTATCTTCTCAGAACCTACAAAAACTTTCTTGGACCCATGGGCTAAACCCCACAGAAAGTCAACCGTTTTGGATCAAAGCCGCCTGTTTGTCTAACAGAAATTGTGTCTGAGCAAAATCCTCCTACAGCTTTTGTCATGCTGGCTTCAAAATTTCTAGCTCAATCTTAAGGCATTGAAGATTGAAAGTTATCAAAAGGTTTTTGCTGCATCAAAGCATGTGGGTGTGGCCAAGCCTCAAAATCTTACTATTTGCCATAAAACATTAAGGTTTGATACATGAAACTCTTGGTGTGTCATAACAGTGCATCAGTTTTAATATTTGCATGGTCAATTGGGGACATCATCTTATCACTGCCCCCTTTGAATATGAAGTAACCTGTTTTGCTCCTGGATGTCTTCCTTTTACTTTTTGAGTCATGCAGATTTAAACTTGTCTGACAGCAAAATCACACTGAATTCTTGTCAGATTTCTGCCAAACTTATAGGACTTGACATGCATCCACTGTAATGACCCTTATTGACATGGACTGAAGGTGATTTGGAAGATTCGCCCAATGTGCTGCCTAGTGAACGCATGTGGGAATGGAGTGAGATTGTTCATAGTGCAATAGAAAGTTCTAATGAATATTCATAACAAGAATTTTGTTACATTATTTTTACTTGATTATGACTTTTCTTCAGTTTATACAGATATGCATACAGTTATGGAAAACATTAGAATCACAATTACTGTACCTTGGTCAATATGAATTATTTAAAATTACTCATTAAGACAATGCAATGTCTTAACTCTTAATGCAATGTATCTGTTGCATTAAGAATAATGAACTGCCTTGAGTATAAATGCAAATATTGATAAACATTTTGTTTCCTGTTCTGGCATGAAAGTGACACAAGCTCTGCTGAGCTGCGACTGATCTGGCTGGGAGCAGATGCTGCACATCAAGCTGCTCTTACTGTGGCTTCTCTGCTTAGCAACAGAGGAGCCCACTTTGAGCCCCCGCTCTGACGAGGACACCTGAAGTGGTGTAGCTATACAACCTTCTTCAAGCCAAGGTCGCCTGCTGCCAGGGATGAAGAGATGAGGGGCATGCAGGCACTGAGCACTGCGTTCCTCTGAAAGGAAAAGAACCGTTGGAATTATTCCATTATTGCTGTTGAAGGGGGAAAAACTCAATGATCAACAGCTTAAATTCAATGACTCCATTTATTTAATTCAGCACCAAAGAAGCCAGAAAAATCAACTGCATATCCTTGTACCTCAGTCCAAGGATGAGTGGCTCCAGCAGTTGTGCAGCAGATATTTAGAGCCTTTAGTGTAAAGTGAAAATAAGTTGAGGAGGAATCCATGCTGTTTGTGTGTGGCTGCAGGCTGGGGATGCTGAGCGACGACGCTGTGCCTCATGCTGACACCATTCTGGCTTCACTCGCAAAGCACCTGGAGGCCAAGCTCTCTTTTGGTGAGTGGGCTGATTGTTGGTGCTGACCAGAGTAACACAGTCAGGCATGGAACTATGATCCTTCTCTTCTGGATCTAGCTAAAGGTGAGCGGGACTTGATCATCATGAGGAACGACGTGGGAATTCGACATCCAACCGGAGAGCTGGAGATGCGACAGATCAGCCTGGTGGTCTATGGGGAACTGAACGGTTTCTCTGCCATGGCCAAGACTGTAGGATACCCAGCAGCCATTGCTGCCCGCATGGTTCTCGATGGTTAGTGATGCCTCTCTATAAGTTAGCACATTAGTAATACAGACGCTCCAAACAAAGATTTTCTAGTTGTTAGGCCTGTTTTGAGGCCTCAAAAACAATAAGGTAGTTGTAATGTATGAATCAATATCTGAATAGATCCCCAATTGTTCCAGTTTGACCCTTTTTACTGGAATGTGACGATTCTGAGACTCTTAGTCAGCCTACCATTATCTCTCCATTCTTCTCAGTTATAACGACTGATTTATAAAATTTCAATCAGGTCAGAAGTAATTTCTGGCCGGTGCAGTCTAATTCAGTTCAGTTCATAAATCCTTTATTGCAAACGGAAATTAAAAATTTTGTTGTAACTGAAATCATCAAACTATCTTGAAAGAGTCATTGTGGATGCTGATGCTGTGGCCAGGAAGGATTTCCAGCAGCAGTTAGTCTTGCAACAAATTTGAAGAGGCCTCTGTTGCCTGTATTACAGCAAAAATCTTCAGTCAAAGACAATATTCACAGCAAAATGCCTTGATAGTCACAACCTGTGGTTGGCTTGCTGTGCTAATCCTCTTTTTCTTTTGCTATTCCTCTTTAAATCGCTATCAGGTTGAATCTTAGAAAACCTGACAGAGATGTTGGAGTAGAGCTGGTTTTAACTTCCTCCTCTCGCGATCCTGTTTTGTATCCATGAAGTTTTTGTTTCAACTCCTCTGACAATTGTGATGTAGCTTAAGTACTATTTGAGCTTTTGAGAAGCTAATTAGCCTTGTTGCCATGGCTACACATTATAACTGTCTAAACTAAAAAAACGAAGAGGAAAAATCCTTCCAACTGCACAACATCCATTGTCGCTAAGTTCAAATGATAAACTAGTGCTACATCAGTAGTCACACAAAGCTGTCTGTGAAGTGAATGGAAATGTTTTCATTTGCCAGAAACGACTGCTGCTGCTGTTGGTTTTTCTCATGAGCCACACTGATTCAACAGAACCAAACACTTTTTTTCTCTCTGTAGGGGAAATCAGTAGAAAAGGTCTGCTGGTCCCAATGACCAATGACATCTATGGGCTGGCGTTGGCTCGGCTCAAGGAGGAAGGACTGCACATCATATCCAAGAGCATCCTGCAGGAGTAGAACATAGTCTGCAGATGTTAGAGAACCTGCAGAAATCCAAAGAACTTTGAAAGTGGATAAAATCAGCTTTTGATAACTTTACACGGGTTCCTTTAACACTATAAAACTCATCTGTCTGCTTTTGTCTGATTGTTTTATTTTATTTTTTTGAGAAATGTTTTTGTTAGACCTACTCGCTTGTCAAATAAAACTTTAAGTGTTAATAAAAATGTGAAAGCAGCAGTTGGCAGAATAGATATTTGAGTCAAAAATCAACAAATTTGGAAATCCATAGAATAATTAGTTAAAATAGTTTAAATGAAATTCATGCTCAAAATTTGCAGTCTCGGGTCAGAAATTTAGAATACATTCAATAATTCAAATGTTTTGCCTAACTTGTCCATCGGTATCAGAGGAAAATAATTAGGTCAGACAACATGAGTAAAACCAGAAGAAGAAATCCTCTTAAACAGATGTCAGTGTTGTCTTCATGTTGTAAGAAATGTTCTCCAAACTGAAGTTGGACCTCATCCAGCCTGACTGGAGCTCCCAGCTGATGTTTTTAGAAAGTGCACCAACAGTTCTGGAGCAGTTTCACATAGATGTCTGTCAAACGGCAAAGCCTTAGAAATGTTTTCTTTCTTTCTCTTATGACTTTGTAGTACTTTAGCTTCATCAGCAAAATGATTCTGGATACAAATGTTTACATCTATTTGTATGCTTTTAGTGACATTAAGTAGAAATGTTTGACTGTTGCATTACTAGTAGAAAACAAGCTACGCTGGTAGCATGCTGATCTGATATTTACTGACTAAAACTAGACTAGTTTCATCCATCGAACACAGGTTCTCATTCTCTTCAAATAGTGAAAAGAACATATTTTGCATATAGCAGAGATATATATTTATAGATATAGATGACTCCATGTCATCTTAAACAAATGTCTGTAATGTGTAGACATCAGAAGGACTGAGAGGCTTTAGAATGTAATTCAGTTTTATTTCTGGAGAGATCAGTTCCATAAAACTCCAACATGAACTGCTTGTTAAAATTCTTTTTCTAAATGTTTGAGGTCACAATTATCTGAAGTACTTCTGTTGTGGGGTTTTGTTTGTTTTTCCTTTTTGACAGAAATGAAACGGTTACATAATTAAACTCCTGTAAAGTCTTCTGATTTCTGAAAATAAATAGAGCATTAAAGTAGAGCATACAGTTTCAATATTTATCTAAATAATTTAGAATCATTTATGAGTTATTGTGGAAAATGCATATTTTGCCGTTTACAGCCAAAGTTTGTTCATAATCTGTCAGAAAAATAACTTTATATGTGTGGTGGCGTCTACCTCCTGGACCCAGGAACTTTTTGGTTTATTCACAAGTCTAGATTTTAAACACTCCTGTCTGACTGAACTTGTTTTATTTGACAGGACAGGACGCTTCAATTTCTAAGTTGTGTAAAATCACAATTTTCTGACAGATCAACTCTGGATCTGTTGGTGTTTATCTGACAGATTATTCACTGTTCACTGAGGAACAATGATATTCAGTGAACACTGTTAACTTTTGAGGAAGTTTTATTTCATCCTTATGAAAGCAATCTTGGCATTTCTAGACCAACAAATCTGACCATAGGCATGATGGTAGACATAATCATATGAAAATCATTCACTGTGTAGACTGATGTTCATTGATCATGATCTGTTTTAGCCCAGAACCAGTAAATGGAGCTGCTGCAGAGTCCCGTCAGCTCCTTGATCTCCAGCTGAGTTCTCACTCAGGAAAAAAAGAAAAAAAAAATTGGTGACTGGTGTTTTTACTTCTGCTTGATTTGGAGGCAGCCAAGCAAACTGGGCCACCAAGCAGAGGATAATTGGGGATGTAATTATTAAAAGTCAAAAATGTAAATGAAGTTGCGGATCTGGCAGCAGGTCAGGACAATTTCTGGGCTCTTGACCTATTTTCTGACCTGAAAAGACGCATTTCTTACAGAGTCTTAGCCTGGATTAACTCGTAAGAAATGGTGCAGGGATAATAAATAACTTCATAAAGGGAATTTGTATAATCCACAGGTTGAACCAGACTCTGTTTTCAACAGAAATTCAAATTGGGATATCCTGCCCCACGCCCCCTCCCTTCACAAAACAAGACGGGTTGAAACATGAAGTGGGGAGACAGGAAATATCTGAAGACAGATCTTTAAAGATTTCAAAGATTTGATGAGTGGCTCCTGATGGATCACTGATGGAAAGATGGCCGCCTCCTCACTTGACCCAAACTTATAAAGAACTTTTGGTTTTTGTTTTAAAATAAGTTTTACTGTAAAGAAACCAGTCCACCTGTCTAAGCAGTGTGGGAGATGATCAGCTGAACAAACTTTTCTCACCTGTGTGTCATCCTTTCATTGGTTTCCAGAGCAACAAAAAATAGATTTTAAAATCCTACTCTTGGCCTTTAAATGCCCTAATGGTCTGGCTCCTCCTTACCTCTCCGACTTGCTCCAGTTCAATGTTTCACCAAAACCAGCTGAAGCTCCAAGAGTGACTCTCTTCTGTTCATTTGTGGAACAAGTTGCCATTGAATATTAGATAAGAATCTTCTGTTACTGCTTTTTGAACTTGTTTTCAGTGGTTTTTGACACAATGTGTTAGAATTTCTGGTTGCATTTTCCTTTACTCTCCAATTGTCTGCATTTGGGTCCTACTTTTAGACATGATGGCAACATGACGTGTGGAAACGGTGAAGCACTAGGGATACCTTCTGGTAACTTTGTGTTATAGATGCATGTTTATACACGCACACACACAAATGGTTTTAATAGAAACTATCTTCTTTCAGTAATTGCAGCTTGCAAGCTTACATAGCAACACTTTAATGAACCAACAGATTTTTAGTTTGCAGTTCTTTCACTTTATCCCTTTAATTCCCAATGTAAGACTCCAGCAGTGTTTCACATCCAACTAAAGATCTACGTAGGCAGTAATCACATGCAACACATTTAGTTTGTCACAAAACTGAGTATAAAATTATTAATCATCTTCAGCTAAACAGAATCAAAGCATTTATTTGCACTAAAAATATAGAATCTAGAAGTATAAATAGAAATTTGGTCCATCAAAGTGATTACCATATTATTTACATTCGAACGTTTTATTATTCCACATCCTCATCTTGTTTAGCACACTGTAGCTACTGTTGCAGTGGTATTCACAGAATAGATTCCAGTGGCAGAGCCATGGAAAACATTTGATGTGAAAAGTTGCAGCTTCCCTCTTTAGGCACAGTGCCAATAAATACAATGTTTAGAAAGAGTTTAGTACAAATTTTCAGGTTGGTACATTAAAACCTTGGACAGTTAATGTATAAAAAGTAACAAAGTTTGAACTACAACAGAAGGAAAACAAAAGGCACACAATATAAAAGCAGAAAGAGTCCAAATTCAGCAAAGCTGTTAAGAATCTGCCTGAATAAATTCTGTCAAGAGATTCTATTGGTGCTTGAAGAACATAAAGAACAACTTATTCTATCAGGACTTTTTACACAAGAGATTCAAGGCTGTCAGTGGTGGTTCCATTGTCAGAGAACAGGACGGTTTTCTCTGCTTCCTGTGTTCCGATGATGCTCAGCATGGCTTTGTACAGGAACTGGTAGTGCTCCTGCAAAAACACACTCCACTCAGTTTCTTGCTGCTTTTTTGCTTAACACACATGTAAGATAAACCCAGGTAGCATCGACTCGGAGCTAAATTTTACTTTATTTGGTTCACAGTAACAGACTCAATCCGAGGTTTAGCCAGCTTTTCGGTCAGGGGGCTTTAATAGGCTGTTATACAGATGAACTGAAAGATTTTCATCAGTGAATCAGAATATCATTGAAAAGTTCCTTTCAGGTGTTTATTTCTGTTAGTATTGATGATTCTGGATTACAGCAGCTGAAAGTAAAAACATTTTTATAAAATTTGAATATTATTACAGCAGACACAATTACAGGAATGGTCTGATGCCATGGGTCAGACTGCTGACTTGACAGTTGTCGAGGAGAGTCACTGAAATCCTCTGTAAAATAAGCTTCTTTGAAGAAAACCATATGGTATCAGTCAACATTTAATATTCCTGTTGGGTTAATAAGGCATTTCTCAATCAAACTGAACCGAACTGAAAAAGATATTGCTGAAGAAGCCAGCGACTCGGAATGCTGTATCCAAGTTTCTAGAAATGGAATATTGTGTGGGAAGTAACAGTTGATTGAAATCTGTGCCCTAACAACAGCAAAATTTTGACTTCTTTAGCCCCCAGATGGCACTGAGCCAGGTTCTAGTTCTGGTTCTGGTTCTGTTCTGCTGAATGTCTCTTCCTGTTAAAGCAGACTTTTCCTTTGCGCTGTCACTGTTTGTCCAGGTGGAGTGAATGCTGTAAGTCAATGACTAAATGCAATCTGCTGGATTTCCTTAGATAGAAACTTTTAAACTGACATGAATGATAAATTGAACTTGATGCATTGCTTGATAACCAGGATCAGATGGGAGGTTATGTACTTGACTTAGAATCTGTTTGTATGACTGGATTGAATTTTCCTTTTTGTTTTAGTTCTTTGGAAAAACATGTCCAGAACTTCTTATTATTCTGTTGGTGTTATACAAATACACTGACTTGAAATGTAATTAAATTGAGAACAAATGTGTTTGGTTTAAATTTAGACGGTGTGAACTGATGCTGGAGCATCAAACGCCACCAAACACCCAACATGAGCTAGAACTGTCACGATCCTTTTCAGTTAACACATTTGAATTGCAGTTGCACATCAAGATCCTAGAGTTTGGAGGAAGAGTGGAGAGGAACAGAAGCCACTGGTGATCTGGGTGCCATGTCATGTACTGGTTCTGGTCCACTGGGTTTTCTGAAGTCCACAGTCAATGCAACCATCTACCAGGAAATCCTAGAGCACTTAATGCTTCCCTCACCTGACCAGCTGTATGGAGATGACGATTTTATTTTGGTACCTGTCCTCACTGCCAATAAGGATAACATCTGCTTCAATTACCATGGTAACACCAACAAATTGGCCTGGCCTTGACCAGTACAGAATCCTTGGGTCAGGAGGAAGATTAAACTACCGAAGCAACCTCGTCAGAACCACAGGCTGGTCTCCTCTGTCCTTTTGAATGAAATAATTTATGCAAAACGAGTCCGGCCAGAAGCTGAGTGCAGACACTGTGCAGTACATGGACATACTGTTCATTAAGCTCACATTCCTTTTTATTGGTCTGGTGTAATACTGTAATTTTCTGAGAGACTAAATTTGTAATTTTCATTTGCTGTAAAAAACAATAATTCATCATCAACATTCCAATTAAATGTATTAAGATGTGTTTGCAAATGTGTTGAACTGCATTTATCCTCAACTCAAATGTTGGACTAAAAAGTGCAACAAACAGATCTGTAATAAACTGGCTGTGAGACTTACAACATCACTGAAGACTCCTGGTCTCAAAAGGTTTGTCAGTCTGGCTGCTTGGAACACATCAGCCGAACCTTCAGCCTCCAGCTGCTGCTTTAGGGACGACAGAGCACAGAATGTTCCTGCCGTGACTCCGCCCACACTGCAGGAGAAAAAAAACAGGACTGGTAAAACCTTTTGGAAAAAGAACATCCAAAAAGTATGCTAACGGGCTGGACAGGGTCTTACTCATCATGGACCACGGTGGGACAGTCTCTGCTCGCCCTCTCTTCATTCACCAGGCTGATGAGCTCAAAGGTGTTGCTGATGGGGCTGTCAGGGTTCGGCCAGCAGGGGGCGAGGAAATGCTTCACCTCAAGAACAAAGTCATCCTGTCCAGAAGAGAAGAGTTGACATACCAACCAGATGCCTTCTGCACACAAAGTCTTTGAGTTGTAAGAACAGCTTCAGTGATACTTTTGTGTTGTAAGATCACAATAATAGTTTATTTATGTGCTGAAGTGAAATTAGGAAGCCTCAGATGTTTTAGTGGCTTATATAACACTTGTTTGCAACACACACTGTCTGCTATTATTAAGAACGTCATGGTGCAAAAGAAGCTAGGCTAACCTTTGCAGCAGACAGGGTGTATTCCCGGACCACCAGCATGTCCTCATTGGACAGACAGATGTGGGCCTCACTCCTTTGGGTCACAGTGAACATGTTGAAGCTGATGGATTGATCATTGCCAGGACACAGGGCACAGAGCTCCGCCTCCTCTGCAGTCTGTTGACAGAAAGACAGGGAAAGGCTAATGCTAACTGACAGCTGAGCTTTGCTCCAGGAAATATCCCAGAGCAGAGGAGGGAGGAGGGAGGGCGTGGCTCTCCTGGAGATGGGAACAATCTTTAACAGTTCTTTGCATGAAAATGACTGTACATTATCAGACAACAAAAAGTAAGAGATCAATTATTGTCATGTACACTCAAAGCTAGGATCAGCTGTTCAGTTGTGGACATAAGTAGTGAATCAACCAGTGTTGAATCTTCAACTCAGCACTGAGTTGAAGATTGGTTAAGTTCAAAGTGAGCATCAGAATGAGGACAACGTGGGATCTAAGCCACTTTGACCCAGCAGGTTCCGGCTGTCAGTACCTGTTGTTCATCTGAAAAAGAGAAAATATCCTGGGAGTGGCATCTATGTGGGAAGAAATGTCCTGCTGAGGTCAGAGTATAATGGCCAGGCTGGTTTACAAAGATATAAAGACAACAGAAGCTGGTTCCAACCAATGGATGAAGGACGCTGTGAATGAACTCTTAATGTACAGAAAGTGGAACCTTGAAGCAGGTGGGCTGCAGGAGCAGAAGACCCCAGCAGGTGTCACTCTGACTAGCTCAGAACAGGAAGCTAGACAATAACAATGTGCTACCTGGTCCAGAAAGTCTCAGTCTGAGTTGAAATAAATGGGAGGGGTATAGAATACTGTGTCAAATATGACAATGAAGTTGTACCAAAAATTGTTATTTTTCTGATAAAATGAAGGGAAGTGTTGTGTCCTGGAGCCCACAGCTGAAACCTTTCAGTGTGGGCTCCACGTTTGAAATGAATCGTTTGAAATTAATTTCAATCGATTCATTTCAAATATCATTTGAAATGAATCGATTTTGCTTACCCCAGGCAGTGAGATGATGACCTGGGTATTGTGATCCCATATCATTCTCCAAAAGTCCTTTATGGTGCCAGGCAGGGGATTCTGGGTAATGATGAACTCTCTGTTTAGTCTATAGCCCTGCAAAACAAAGCCATACCTTTATACAGGAGATCAAAGCTCCAAATAGTTCAAGAAATTACTGGAAGACCATTTGATCCCTCAATGACATCACAGAACAAATAAACCTGTGAAGCATGAAGGCCCTGTGCTTCCCTGAGGATAAAAAACAACCTAACCACTGCTTTCATCTGCAGTTTCTCATAGAGAGGAAAAGTTTTTATAGCTTGATTCATTAGGAGGAATATGCTGATGAAACATTTATGCTAATGTAACAGCAATCGGTCCAGGCCATTACACACTGATGCACAAACATTGAAGGCTGACTTTAAAGAACAGTAACGAAGCCGTCAACAGGCTCCTTCGCCTGTGTGTTAATGAAAAGAGAGATTCAGTTGCTATGGGAACCGTCATGAAACACATCTTCATCCTCTCATATGATTCTGGCTAAGATTTAGTAACAACAGAGATTTGCTGGTCTTACAGTGATGAATGAGGCATTGATGTAGTCGGCCGTCTCTCCAGCTGTTGTAGACAGACGCACCCGTGACCTCTCAGCTACAGAGAGAAGAGATGAGGTTAATTACTCTGTGGATCATGTGAACAGGAGCTGAAGTGGAAAGATTTAAATGTGTGACTGAGACTGATGTGGTGTTCCAGCAGTTCATGGCGTTAGCATGAGGCAGTCTCACCAGGTATCACAGAGCAGTCCCTGTTCTTGCTGGAGTTGTTGTCCTGCAGAGCGATGGAGAAATCACTCTGGTTCACTTCATTGTGACACACCAGCTGTGGAGAACAGAAAACGGCTAACCTTTAGGTTCTGCTGTCCTAACTAATGATAATCAAAAAATGGAGCCTGATATACAAAGACTTGTGCAGATTTCTTATCAAAATAAGGAGTATTTAAATCCACAAGAGTACATTTGCACAGAAGAAATGCATGTTTGAAAGCATGAGGACACATGAATCTGAGCACAATTAGTTTGTCTATCCTGACCCCTCCCTCATCAACTCCCCATTGACAGCCAATAGTGCTGGTTCTGTTGGACTTCCTCAGCACAGCATTTGACACTGTTTGTTATTAAAGTGACTGGAGAGTTGGGTAGGACTCTGGTCCAGTACTTAACTGGTTAGAATTTTACTTCAAGATCAGGGATGTCTTTCTTTCAGTAGATATGGTTTCTTCAAAGTGGACAGAAGTCACATGCAGGTTCAGTCCTTGGACAGCAGTTATTCATTACTTGTCTGCTCCATCTAGCTCAAGTTATAACAGTAGTAGCGGTGCACCGACCACCCAGTACAGATCTTTAAAAAGTCTGACATGCTGATTTTGATTTTGGCTGATAAAGACTTTTTTGGCTGAAATGTTAAGTATAGCAAGAAAGTCACTGAGTTGTCAACAACTAGTATTATAAACTACAAACATGCAGACGTGACCTGGTGGGTGAGTCTGTCAGTCAAGCCTTTCACAGCAGAGCAACAGAGGTCAGTAGGTCAGGTCAAGGTAGATTGATAAGATTGATAAATCAGCTGATTTAGGGTTCCAAAAGATTAGTTACTTTAACTATGCAGATCATACACAGCTCTACATTATGATGTCCCCAGGTAACTCTGAATCGAACCAAGCACTGAACAGATGCTTAGAATAAATCAATGTGTGGATTTGCCTCAACGGAGCAGGTCTTAGTCCTCGACGTGGCCGTCGCAGGTTCGATTCCTGGCCTGGTGACCTTTGCCACATGTCTTCTCCCTTCTCTCATTACCGTCTCTCCTGTCAATTCACTGTCAACTAAAGGCCACTAGAGCCAATAAAACCTTTAAAAGGTACATAGAAAGAGAATCATTCTTATGATCCTCATCAGTAATGATTAAAAAATTTGTCACTGATATCAAAATCTATCAAACCCTTGTTATAACTGCTGAGCAGGTTTTTGCATGTTTTCTCTGGTATTTTGAAGATTTATTTTTGATGATGACCTCCAAGTCTCTGACTTTGGAAGACCTTCTACCATCACCCTAATCTCCATTAATTTTGCATGAATGTGTCAGCTCACCTTAAACTGTTTGTCCAGGCGAGTCCTCCCAGATGGTCCTGGAGTCAGCAGCTCATCCACATAACTGTGAAGGTGGGCTGCCAGTACTTCAGTGTTCCCACATAAGATGGCCTCTACCAAAGCATCATGGATAAAAATATACTGTTCCTGTAGAGGGAGGAACAGTATATTGTTACAGTTTATAATAAAACCTCTACTTGTGTATTTTTTAAAGCAAACCTAACAGACAACCTTGCTACTTTTATTGTATTGAATGGAGACGAGTGCAGAAATAAAAAATCAAAAAATCTGTGTAAGTAATTTCAGTAGTTTTTATACTGAAATGACTTTTGGATGACATGTTGTGAAATTGACTGATATAAATGATTTCAGAAAGAAAAAAAATGCTTTATTTCTGCACAGAGGAGACACATACTTTACCGTACTCATCTCTGTTGCATTATCAATATGAAATCCTGCATGTGTTTAAGTAGCAAGTTGAACTCTGACCTCAGTCTGAACCAGGAAGTTTCTTTGTGTCCGGATGTGCTTCAAGAAGCCAGGAATGTCGACGGTTCCTTCGTGTGTTATCCGTTTCAGCATGCTGTCCAGGACAATGTACGTGCCCGTCCGGCCAACCCCAGCACTGCACAGCAAAACAAGCAGTCAGAGACACTTCCAGCATCAGATCAGGTGAAGACGACAAGGAAGCCTCATGTGACCTGCAGTGCACCACCACTGGGCCCATGTTGTCTGTGTTGGCTCTGGATGACTTGCGAATGAAGCTGAGAAGCGGCAGAGACAACTCTGGGACACCCATGTCAGACCACTGGGTGAACTGGAACTGTTCCACTGTTCGCTCGTTGCTCCATCCCTTCTTTGAGCTCTGCAGGAGGAAGATACAGGATGAACTCATTAACTTCAAAAATAACAATATTCTTTCAAAGGTAGAAAACTTCTGGCACCTTAAGTTGTAAAACATTAGGACAACTGCATGACATGTTCAGTTTTTTAACAAGATATGTTTGCATTTTGATGTCTAATCTTTGTTGTTTTCTCTGGAAATGAAAATTGCAAATGGAAATTGCATTTAAACATCAAACAATTCCTTCTTTTACTCATTAAGCAAAAAATATGAAATATCTTTGGTGAGTATTTTTTTGTACATATTGGAAACTGAAATACCTTGGCATATTGCTATTTGCTGGCTTTCGTGAAGCAGTCCATCTCAGCATTGTTCATTTTCAATTGTATTCTATTCAGTTTATTTCAACAGCACTTGTCTGTAGAAATCAAGGCAGTTTACAAAAAAATCACTCCAACTCAATCATACCTACATTCCAACTGATCCTAGTTACCAATCAGTACATTAACTTCAGTCCATTATTCAAATTAGTTTGAAAAGTTTGGCCTTGGGCTGCACAGTGGTGCAGTGGTAGTGTTGCCTTGCAGCAAGAAGGTTCTGGGTTTGATTCCTGGCCCGAGTCTTTCTGCATGGAGTTTGCATGTTCTCCCTGTGCATGCTGGGTTCTCTCTGGGTACTCCGGTTTCCTCCCACAGTCTAAAAACATGACTGTCAGGTAAATTGGTCCCTCCAAATTCTCCCTAGGTGTGTTGGTGTGTGTGCATGGTTGTGTGTCCTGCCTGTTTCTGTGTTGCCCTGTGACAGACTGGCGACCTGTCCAGGGTGACCCCGCCTCTCCCCTGAAATGTTCGTTGGAGATGGACACCAACAACCCTCCTGACCCCACAAGGGACAAAGGTGTACGGAAAACGGATGGATGAAGTTTGGCCTTTGATTACTGGTGATTAGAGTGGAGGATAAATATCCTCCAGTGTGATGATAAAGGTGTGCAAAAAGTCATCAGAGGGAACTTGCAGCACTGAAGAAGAATTTCTGGACAAATCCAATGGAAAAATGACATACTGTTGTTTTAATGAATATGTAAATACACTGTAAAGTAGAAAAAGTTTTGTTCAAATTAAAGGCAGTGCAATATCACTAACCACATCAATCAGTCGTTACGGGTCAAATTATTTTGCTACATGGTAAATAATCTATAATTAAGTTTAACAAGGTATAGAAAACCAACAAAACCGAATCACCATGCTGCTGATTATTTGACATATATTAATTGTATTCACATGCTTGCAGTGAGGTTGTTTATTCTGGTGGCCCTTATTTAAAGAGCAGGGAATGAGATGTACACACGTTAAAAAGCATTCCTAGAAGATCTGAGTAAAACGGTTGCTGCCGACATTCTTCAGAAGAACAGTGTACTTGAAAGAAGAAACACGAATGAGTAAAGAGTTTATTGGAGAAAGTAACAAATATATGAAGGACAGAAAATGGCAGACTGCTCAGCTAGAACTCTGATAAATTGAATTCAGTTTTTGCAGAGCATCATTCACAATAAATCTGAATGATAAAATAAACAGATCCAGTCAGTTCAGTCCATTTATATGAAGAGATTTAAAGTCAGTTACAGACATTCCAGTTTAATCGTAGCTGTGGTGTGCTGGGTGGCTCAGTGGGCACTGAGTCCTCCACACAGCAGTCCTGGGTTCGATTCCCGGCCTCTGGCCATTCTCTCTCCTCCCTACTTCCTGTCCATGTACTATTAAATAAAGATCACTGGAGCCTATAAAATATCTTTAAACATGTTTATAGTAATAAAATAATGAAGTTAAGTTCAATTTATTATGTTTACTGCCAAAATGTTGTCTAACAAAACCAAGCCAACTATATTGAGACCCAGACTTTGTACCTTCTGCCAGAGGAGCATTTATCATCAGTGGATAGTTGAATCAACTAACTTTGCACCAATCCCACTTAATGACCATGCATGTGATATCTGTGGAAAGGAGAATTTCTTTTCAGCAGGAAGAAACCTCCAGTATAATTCGGTTCAATCTGAGCAGCCGTCTCTCATGTTTAGCAGAAAGAACCCGGCCAAAAAAAAATAACTTGTGGAATAATGATCTGTTGACATTATTGAGTCTAAAACTGAATTATTGAGACAGCAGAACAGATGTCCGGAAAACATGCCAAGCTGAAATTTGTAGATTTTTTATGGGCTTTTAACACACTCCATCCTGCATTGTGATTGATGAAGTTAGATTTCAGTGCTGTGGGCTGCATTCTTGGCTTTTGTTAAATGGATGCATTGTTCCTTATCTCATTTTAGTGAACAATCCTAGATAAAAAATCTGGGGATGGTTAGCTGGAGGGTTTTGAATTTCTCTCTAAGTTTTGCTCCCTTCCAAATGAATCTGGATGTTTGTTTTTTCCCACTTTAAATTTTGAGCTTCTGGTATGTCAATGAGCAATGAGAGAAATAAATAAATTAATCCATGCAAATGAGCTCATCTTTATCACCTGTATTCTTGAAGTCTTCTCAAGACAGAGCAGATTGTCTTGAGAAGACAATCTGGTTCTGCTTCTGCTTGAGGTTTCTTCTTCTACAGGGGAGTTTTTCTTCCCCACTATCAATACATGCCTGCTCACTAGAATGAGGGATTGATGTAAAGTCAGTGACAACGCGAATGATTGTCGCTATGTCCAGGAGGAGTGAATGCTGCAAGTCAATGACTCAATGCTCTGCTTGATTTCCTTAGACAGAAACTTTCATTGTTCAAGATAATTTGAACACTGAACTGAAAATAATGCTCTGATGTGTTGTGAGTTGGTGCTTCAGAAATATTTAGATGAAGATTTGTAATTGAAAGTTAGTTCCATCATCTGACCTTCTTAGTGATGGTATCCCTCACACTGAATGTCCTGTGTGTGTAGTAAGCCTGAACTTTGGTACTCTTTACAGTCACCAGGTACGGCCCGTATTCCTCCTGCACTTCTGCTGGCCAGTACTGATCACATTTTCTCTGAGAACACACAAAAACAGATGAGCTGCATAAAACAGAAGTGATAAAAATGCTGATTTGTGTCTCAGGTTTGATTTAGCCTTATTGTTGGTATGACAGAAGACTTGTTAAATTTCTTCCAGTGGGACCAAAGCCATCTACTCACCCGACCGTTTTCTACCAGGTTGGTGATCATGACAATGATGTGGGCATTCTGCTCCCAGATCATCCTCCAGAAGTCTTCAGTACTGGACCTCAGAGGACCCTGAGCAGCAATGTATGACCGCAGCCTCTTATACCCCTACAGAACACAGAGCACCTGCTTCAGCATGGAAAAAAAAAACACGTACCCACATTTACTGTCATTGTGCATCACACACTTACTGGTAGTTACTTTTCATCCTGTAAAAGGGGCAGAATTCTCTCACTCAGACTAATAAGAACAACTACAACAGAGTGTATGAAAAATATTCACTTAGATACTTTTCACATGTAAAATTTCTTAATCTTTTATCATCAAAATAATTTCAGTAACATTCCTGCATCACATTCTGAAAGATGTTGGAACAGCAAAACTTTTACCACCTTGTGATTCATGTTCACAGTGATGTAGACTGAAGCTGTAAAGTGTGACAGGCTTCATGCAAAGGCCTGGAGGATTCATTTCGTCTTTACAGGAATTGGGGCTTGTTTGGTCTCCCTTGATTCCTAACAAAGCATGTTTTTTGAGCATTGTAAGAAACATTATGCTGCTGCCGTGGTTTGTTATTTTTGAATATTTTTTTTGCAGTACTAGTTACTTTATTCTGAGTAATCAAACAGGAAAGTAGGCAGGGAGAGAAACATGAAGGTCCCATGGTTGGACATGATGCCTTGGGATCCCTCATTTTAAAATGCTCTTCTTGATCTTGATGTAAAGTTTCCAAAGTGTAGCTAAACAGACTTTATTGGAATACAGACTCAGCACAACGAGACGGAAAAAAATTCAAAAACTTTTACAGCTAAATGCAGTTTCACAATGTGTGAATGACAGGGATCCAGAACAGAACTTTGTTTGACTTAAATATATTTACATTGTCTAACAACACGTTTAAACTGTGTTTTCTATGTATTACAAATCGACTTGTAGAATCAATTTTCCTATAAATGAAACCAACAACTTCTTACATCCACATAGTTGGCATTGATATAATCGGTGGTTTTTCCATCTTTGCTGGCTTGTTGGGAAAGCTGAACCCGGCTGTGGTCGTCTGAGGGTTAAAGAAGAAAACAAAACTGGATCAGAAAAAATATGAAAAATAAATCATAAAGCTTTCTGTTTTTTAAATTGTGCTCTAACTATTTAGTGATCACAGTCCTCAGTGTGAAAGCTTGCTTTGTTACATTGAAAAGGAGTCACTCACCAGTTGTTGAACGTCTAATAAGCCATTTGGCAATGAAACAATGAACCAGAACTGGTGAAGGGGTTATGAGAATTTGGCTGCCCAGTCTATTGTTTTGTGACCAATAACTGTGCTACCTTAAGTGTTAGAGAATTTTCGGTATTATCATTTTGTAATTACTTTAGTTCACATTCAGTCTATAGATCGTTGTGATTTTCTGTTTAAAGTGTTCTCTTCCTTATGTGTGTATGAACTGACCTGGAGGTTACGACTGACTGTTTCATCTTCATGTGAAACAGTTAACTCTGTGTTTCCCAGACCTTAAATTCTTATCAACCAGAATACCTCCTAACTGCCTGTGAGCAGTCGTATTTTGTCTCTTGTTTATCCTCCCTCTTTGTTGACAGTTTGACCGAGATTTGAACCGGGCTCAGACCGTAGATCAGATATCACACCTGGAACTGAGTTGCTAGTTTGTTTAGGTTAAATGTTTTACGACCTCTGTTGTTTTCCTGACTGCTTCCTGTGGCTGTTCTGCTTTGACAATAAAACAGGGGCTCAACCGGAAGGAGATCAGAACTCTCTGTGAACGGCTTGGAGAAGCTGCTATCGGAGATTTCTCCTTTTGCAAAAGCTTTGTCATAAAATTCATATACGTTGTCTGTGGTTCTTTTATGTAGGTTCGAGAAAAATACCCATCATTAAGCATTTTAAAGAGAATCTGGGATACCATGGCTGTTCAATCTTTTATGCCCAAAGCGACAGCTATGTATGCATTCTTCCCTCAAAGTCAACTTGTCTCAGAGGAGGGTTAAAGTCCCCTGTCCCCTTGTCTCTGTCAAATTCCAAAATTCTTTATTAATTAAATGTTGTTGCAACTTATTAATTTAGTTTCTTCAAAGAGTTATTGAACATGGAGATGGCTGTTGACAATAAGGTTCTCCTGCATCAGTCTGTACTGCACTCAGTCTGAAGAAGCTTCTGACCCAAGATGCTCTGCCTTTCCAAGACATTCTCATGAAGAGAATGGTCAGGGTTGTCCATAATTTTCTTGATTCTATGAAGAATTCTTCTTTGAATAATCATCTCCAAAGGTTCCACAGTCATTCCCCAGAACAGAACCATCCTTCCTCATCAGGCTGTTGAGCCTTTTTAAGTTCTTGGTTCTGATGCTGCTGCTCCAACAGATGATGGCAGGAGTGTCTAAAACTAAGATCTCAAGGATGTGGAGATTGTTGTAAATGACCACGGGTTCCCATATTTGCATTTCAAAGAGATGGTGTTGACATCACCACACCACAACTTTCAGTGTGCACTGGAGCACTTTGCTCTTAGGCGTGAAACAGAAGAAAAATGTATACACATACATACATGCGTGCACACACACACACACGCACGCACGCACACACACACACACACACACACCCACGCACGCACGTTTGTGTTGCTATCTTTGTGGGGACTTTCCATTGACTTCCATTCATTTCTACAGCCTAAACCTGACCTTTACCCTTTTCCTAACCCTAACCATCACATACCTAACCCTAACCCGAGCCAAAACTCAATTCATACCTTAGCCCTAACTCTGACCCCTGACCCAAAAACAGGGTTTCCCCTTGTGGGGACCAGGCTCCGGTCCCCACAAGGACCAATTGGTCCCCACAACGTAGTATATGTCAGGAAAATCGTCCCCACAAGGCATTACAAACAAACGCATACACACGCACGTTTTTACTACATTTGTTCTTAGTGAGGTCTGTAGAACCAGTTAGTACTAAACTGATTTGGACTCACAGGCCAAGATGTTGTTGTATCTGTTCTTGGTCTTATTGTCAGGATGGTTGGAGCTGTCTGAGGTCATCCACATGTCCACTGTGCAAGCCTGCACATCCTATAAGAAACACAAGCACCAAAAAAATTCAAGTCTAAGACTGAGGATGAAATTATGAGTGGTTTGCTGCCATATCTGCTGTTGTCATTTCATACACAGCCCATTGTTAAAGTAAATAAATTGCCTGCCACCTGCTGCAGAGAGATTTTTATTCAGATCATGCCTGTTTTTCAAACATGTCTGTGTTCTGTTGTGTTGTTTGACAGGTGGTTGTGGCTCTATCCGTTAAGAGAATCTTACTCTAATTTTATCTGGAATATATTCTGTCTTTAAGGTCTTTGGCAGTGAGATCAATACTCAAATTTACTGAATTTCTGCTACATAAAAAAGTGAAAAACAAATCAAGATGGTCAGATGATCACAGGTCATTTTCAACCTGATCTCTTGTGATGTATGACTGATTACATACATATTAGAATGCATCTGCTTGTAAAAGAATATCACTATTTAAAAAATGACACTTCACAGCAACGGTCATAAACATTCAGGAAACTCTTACATCTTCATGACAAACGTCACGTCAGTCTTATGCACATCCTATCAAATAAAATGTTACCCAAATTTATCTTTCCCTGTTCTTTCATTTAGGAAATAGAAATCTTTTTTTTTTTTTTTGGATAAGGTCACTATGTGTTGATTACTTATGTCATTACTGACATCTGGCGTGAATCTGACTATCGACAGAAATATTAGAAATACATTTTATAAAATACATCGACATAGTAAAGGTTTGTTTCTTTCCACTTTGGCCTCATTACTAAAACTGTGTAAGAGTCCTCTGCTAACCTTGACTTTGAGATCTGTAGATAAGGCATGTTTTAAATAGAATAGATTTAGCTGTTTCTATTATTTATTATGATATCTGATATGGTGTTATCACCAACAATGATTGAAGGAATGAATGAATGAATGAATGAATGAATGAATGAATGAATGAATGAATGAGGATCATTTGGAGTCAAGAACTCTAAATGGTGATAAATAAGTAAGTAAGTAAGTAAGTATAGTAATTAGAAATGTTCATATGGAAGGCATTTCTGAGATGACACATATCTACCGTTTGATGCAGGATCAGGATCATTCACACAGTCTGAAGGAGAGCATCTTACCTCATAACTCTCTTTCAGTGTCTAATGATGAGTGTGAGGAAGCAGTAGGCAGTCCGGATATTTCCATGACAACACAGACAACCAGAGAAGTGCAAAATATACAATTACAAGACAACACAAAAAGAAAACAACAAGTACACAGTTTGATGCAAGAGTTACAAATAAGGCCAACCAAAGGGAAACTCCCTTTGGTTGGCCAAAGTCTTAAATAATGTGGATAAACCAAAAAACAAATGGAAAAAACTACAGTTAAACACTGCACTTGCCTCTATCAGGCATATGAACAAATTCATGTGCTCATTTATGTGAAAATGCTTCATCAACCCTGAAGCATCTGGCTGCTCCCACAGGCCCTGCCTCTCTGTGGTCCTTCATGTTCATGCATCTACAAAAACACCTCCATTCATGCCATAATCACAAAGCTGCAGCTCTGAGCCTTCCCCCAACTGTGAGCATACAGAAAATTTTAATGATAAAAGACTCAGGTATCAGCTGCTGAGATTTCACTACAGTGATCAGGAAACATGGACCTGAATGTCTTCAGCAACACCCTTCACCCGCATTCACTGCTGCTGGTGCCACCAGGGGGCACTGGTGCATGGCTGCCTATCAGACTACCCCAGGGCAGCTGTGGCTGTAATGTAGTAGCCATAGCTGATAGCTTGTCTGAATGTGTGTATGAAATTCTCTGGATTTGATAAAACACTCTACAGGTAAGAGCTGCTTATTATTTACCATAACAATACTACATGGTGTCAGAACCGAGTTATTTTTTCATCCAGTTCAAGTGCCTTGAGCTGACAATTGTTGTGAATTGGCGCTATATCAATAAATTAAATTGAATACAGTATGCCAGAAATGCTGGACAGAACATGAAGAAAAAAAAAAGAATTAATTTCACAAACACAGAAGGAAGGCCCATTTATTTGAATAGCAACACATGTGAAATTTGGATTACAGGTCAGGCTAAAATAATCAAAAGCTGGTGAACCAAGCAGCTGATTTACCCAAACATTTGTGGTAGAAAATATTAAAATAAGGTATAATAAAGTTATACAATGTACGCATTCTAAGTGCCCTTGAACTCTCACCTTGAACCTGTTTGGGTCACACACACAAGATTGGATGCTGTTTTCCTGCAGCTGCCTGGGAGTCAGACCGACTGACCCTGGTTTTGGATTTCTTGGTATAAAATCCATGTGTCGACTGGCAGAACTTTCATTCACAGCTGTTAATCTGGCTTGTTCATCATTGATCGTCTTTTAAGCTCTGTCTTGTGCACAATATACAAAGAAACCTAACAGTGATTTCATCTAGCAGTGGTTGACAATTAATTTTTTCCACAACACTGCTGTCAAAAGAGATAAAAAATAAACATTTTGTCCAACCAGAAGGAACCACAGGTTGTCCTGGCTTACAGTGCAGAGCTGAGAGGCTGCAGCCAAAACATTACATTCTGTGAGCTCATAAAATGTAAAATTATTACATTTTATGAGCTTCCTATTGTTAGTTAATGACTAACTGATTGTCAAAAGATCTTTTAGTCATTATTCATTATTTTATTATTCATTATGAGGTTAATGTTAACAGCCAGTCAAACAGCTACTTTTCTATCAAGCTTCACTGCACTAGTAATGTAATGGTACATTACTTTATGTGAAACTAGTAAGAAATCAGAGAAAGTGCTCTATTCTGATTGATTCATCTCTAAAGGTTCAGTTTGCATTAAAGATACCTTTAATTTCACAAAAAATTCCCATCATCATCATCATCATCATCATCAACATCACTAAAATGTCTTTGTAACGTCTTTGGGATATTGTTTTCTTTGGTGGCAGTTTGAGGACAAAGCTGGACCTGGATTCATTAAGTCAGTGAACAGAAAAAACACAAGTGACTTCCTGTTCACAAGAATGAAGGGAGGCTCCTCACAAACCATGTGAACAACTGCAGTCACAGTCAACAGGCATTTTGAGAGGGCTCTAAGCTTATTTTGCTTTTGTTTTTAGCTAATATTTTATTAGTTTATTTAATTGAGTCAAATCTCCTAATTACTTGTTTTTTGTGTTTATAACTTTTTGTTTGTTTTTTTAAACAAAACTCTTTAAATGAGATCTTGGATCTCAATGAGACGACCTGTATGAATAAAGATAACATTTTTTGGGATTTAAATCTGCAATAAAAAAACTAATTTCAGTTCATTCTATTTATTCATGGATCATTAATGATCCCAGAATCAATATTAGTCAAACAATGCTGTAGCCAGTGGCGCAAAAAGTGGGTATGCAGCGCATGCAACGCATAGGGGCGCAGCACCAGAGGGGGCGCCAAAACCCCGTCTGGATGGGGCGGTGCGCCGATTATGTCTTCCCATACACTTCAGCGCGCCTTATGCTCCTTCACCTCACGCACATGATGAGGTAAATCTAGCGTGAGTTTCACCCTCTCACCCCTTGCCTTGGGGGCGGGGGTGATTTATGTTTTCACATCCACCAGAATAATGTGCAGTTGCGCTACTGGCTGTAGCCATGCGTCATGGTTTAGTGACAGGGACAACATCCAGGAGCTGCATGCCAGCCACAGCATGTCTGCACATGACAGCTGGAATCACAAGTACAGAAATGTTCCTGGTCTCATACCTCAAACTCTGCTGTGAAGCCCTGAGTGCTGTGAAGTTCAGCAACGTGTTTGACAAAGTCCTTCACTAGAAAAGCGGTGTCCTCACCTGGAAGATTTAAGAAGGAAAATTAAATACATGGAATACAGATGATACAGATACCAGACATTTTTGGGAAAATGGATTTTAGGCAACTTTATTTCCAAAGCTGATCTTCTTTTCATTTTTTCAGTTTTGGCAAAAATCATCCACAGAAGCCCTCTGGAAGAATACATTAAGAGCCTTAAAGACAGAGAGGACAGATGTTGTTCTTAAAATCTTTAAAGAAGAAAGCACTGGTCAGCTGGACTGGTCAGCAGTATTTGTTAAACATTGGTGCTCTGCACGAGTTTGGATATCTTTTATAATGTGGACACTTTAGAAGCATCAGTTATAACATAACAGACATTCTGTGGTTCAAAAATATGGTAACATGCATTTTACATATGAAGGCAAAGTGATATAGTAGTTAGAAATTTAAATTTGTAAAGCAGTATTTGCCAAAAACAAGAATGAGATTTATGTTTTCAGATTTTCATTCATATCTATTTGTATTTGTATGTGTGTGTGTGTGTGTGTGTGTGTGTGTTACCAGATGTTGATGCAGCAGCAGACTGTGTGATGACTCGGGGTGACGACATGTTGTTGATGTAAAAGTGAGCCGTCTGGAAGCACATTCTGTAGAAAAGAAGAAATAGGATGAAGGTTTACTTTTCTTTGTTCAACACATAGATTATAGAAACAGAGATGTTTCTGCTGCAGCCATGTTAGAGCTCAGGGAAAACAAGTTTATGACCAACTTAAAAACAGGAAGACAAAAATAACACCGGCAGCAAAGCAACAGAAGTGCCGTGAATCCAAAAGCTGAAAGATGCTTTTGTTTTCATGTGATTCTGCATGAGCCCAAATTTTGACATTACATGTTAATCTTCACATAAACACGAAAAAAAAGATGTTCTGCTAATCCTCAACATGTTTTTAAATGGATGCGGCTTCTGTAATGAACCTGTGAGATCTCAGCCAGAAATGGACATCGCCTGGGAAGACGGCTGAGCCCAGAGATTAACAGACGAATATTTAGAAGAAACCACGATAATCAAAGACTGAGCCTCACTGGTTCAGTAAGCCAACAATGGATTTCTGTTTACATGGTCAAGAAGATGTTTATACGCATTCACTATGTTCATACTTTGCTTTAAATCTGCCTATGCATCTAAAACTGACCTATCTGTTCAATTTTATCAAAGCAAAAATGTTTGGTTAATTTTGCAATGACACAAGAACAACTCTGAACAGGCAGACCAAGACACGGACAATAAATCTAAGATATTTACACATAATGTCCGAGTATAAAACTGCAGACATACTGTTGTTATTTTTGTTCAAAACAGAGCATTTTCTTCTCAGTTCAATAAAAATGACTTTCAGTATTTTTACACTAGAAAAACAACCATCTCTCCTCTTTGGTTTTACTTTTAAAGAATCTATAATGAGTGTAGAATACTCCACTACAAGTTTGACTCATTAACTTGTTGTGGCTGTCCTAATGCTAAAAAAGCATTTTAAAAGTATTTTTTTTCCAAAATCTAAAAATGCCCCAGAGAGAAAAATCATTCACTTCAGATTTGATCTATTTCAGTATTCTCAATTTTGAACTAGAGATGATCAAATGCAATACAAATTCATAAAATCTCAGTGAAATGGTTTATTAGTTTAGTGCTGAGCTGTGAAGCAGATCCCAGTGTCAGTCAGTTTGTTTAGACATTATTTTAATGTTGGAGCTACACAACAAAGGTCGACCTCATTTAGACACGTTATTTTTGTCTTTTCATAGCTGGGAATTAGACCCATAGATTTCTTCTATGTTTTATTTCAGCTAAATATTCATAATGTCCACAAAATTGTGAGTAAATCATACAGAAATGCTAAAAAAAAGTCTAAAGAGTAAGTCAAAGACATATACATTATAGACAGCAACTAAAATTTTCTATTTTTCAGTTGTGGAAAAATGACGAGATACTGACATGTCAGTGCTGTGGTAACAGATTGAAACTGCATCATGCTGTTTAGAATCCTGTAATTTCCAAGCAGAACTGCTGACAGAAAATCTCTACTAAAGATTGACTGTCAGGCTGGATAAAGTATATCAGTAATGAGAGGCCAAACACAGTAGCATTAGACGTCTGCAATGCAGCATCATCTACTGTCCACATAAGAT
The DNA here is from genome assembly GCF_000485575.1 of Poecilia formosa. Lineage (NCBI taxonomy): Eukaryota > Metazoa > Chordata > Actinopteri > Cyprinodontiformes > Poeciliidae > Poecilia > Poecilia formosa. The sequence continues at coordinate 186,751 of NW_006800561.1, read as the reverse complement.
GATGCTGCAGTGCTTTCAGCTGTCAAACTCTGGCCTGGACCTGCAACACATTCTAAAGTGGTTCATCTTCTTACATGATTACACTGTTGACCAAAAGCAGGACATTTGTGCCTTTTTGCCACATGACCATAACAATTAATACAGTCAGTAATAAACTGTGTGGTGTTATTGTGCAGTTTGATGTCAACCTGACCTTGTCAGTGTCTCATCTCTGTCCAGTTGTGATTTAATCTGCATCTACAGTTGTGATAAAGGCATGTGGTGACATTTATGTTTTATTATGATTCTCAGTCAACTCACGGATCTGACATAATTGAATGGCCTTAGTGAGCAACAGATCACACACAGTAAATGTCCAAAGTGTCAAATAAGCAGCGTCAGAGCATGGGAACACTGTAAAAGTTCATACTAATAGTGAAATTGACACTATGCAATTCCATAACAGCACTTTCCTGAGATGGTTGCCATTGGTTATTGATGCCACAGGCCAGCATGTCTCTATTGAGCTTCTCACAAAGTCCTCCAAAATTACAGTGCTTGGCTTTTATTATCAAATCACTGACATATGGCTCAATAGTTTCGCCAGCCCTTTGTCTACATGTGTTGAATTTGTGTCTCTCCATAGTGATATTCATCTGAGGACTGCACATTTCACAAAACTTTCTATTGAGGCATATGGGGTCCTCCCTAGATTCTGCAGAAACCAGGATAGTTCATTTGTCCTCATCTCCACCAGGCGCCCATATCTCAGCTGCAATCACAAATGATGTTTCACATGCAGTTGCCTCAGGCCTGGACAGATTCAGAAGAAAGTTGGGTCGAGGTTGTCCTCCAGCTTGTCCGAGTATGCTGCTATGATAAATATGTTTTATCCCATCAAATACTAGCAGGTGGGGCCGACTGAAGCAGTCCGCCATGTTGTGAAAAGAACAATGGTTCCACACTAACCTACAGTACTCACAGCATGAGATAGTTCACAAAACCACTGAAGTCCATGGTGTGGGATGTGGTAATAAAGAGTCCTGTTGTATTGATAACTTGGTTTTATAATGACTGTCAGCCATCAGCAAACACAGCAGTGCACACTGCCCAGTGGAACCATACATGAGAGAATAAAAAACTTAAGCGCCCACATGCGCAAAACCAGAACTATGGCATCTGTGAAAGCCCAGTGTTACCATGTGCACATTCAATATTCTACATCCACAATAGAGACTGTCCTGTAGTGTTGGTCCATCCAGAGCAGGGTTTAGCGGACAGTATGGAATGAACAACCTGCTGTCCTGACTTCAACCCTGCGGACCACCTGCAGGAACAGCTTGTTTAGTGTGAGGCCTGGTTGAGTTAATTGTGTAGCAGTGTGTGAAAAAAATTTCAGAGGATTACCTGGTAATCAAGGTATAAATGTTTGTGGTGAATGCTTTGTAATGAGATATTTACTTCATTTAGAATGAGTTTGAGAGCAAAACCACAAATCATTCATTTTTATAGAGCTGTGCAGGCGATAAACCTTGATTTGATGTTATTTTGACCTAACATAATCTTTTAATTTATTGCCAATGTTGTGGCTATTGACAAGTCAGGCAATGTTTTCCAAAGCTGTGTGGCTCCTCCCTGGGTTGTCACAAAGGAACAATAGAGGAGGCGAATGCAGGAAGATTAGTGCAGGTTTGGCTTCTTGCCATCATCACATCGAGACACGAATCCCTGGACCAGCCTAATCAGGCGGATGTCATTTTCTATCCAGTGAGTCTCTCTAGACATATCAGCTGAGTGGATGCTCAAATTGCTGCAGCTGAGAAACATCCCTCGCTGAAGATTAATCCCCATGCTCCTCAGATTATTGCCGGATTAGCACCGCTCAATCTTTGATATACAACAACAAGCAGAGTGCAAAACAAGAACAACAAGTTAAGTCAGATGTGGCCCTGTAAAATTACTTGGAAATGTACAGTCAGTAAAAAAAATGGCTTAAGTGTTAAACACTGCCTGACAGCATATCCAATCAGATTTCTGAAGATGGTCATTTCACAGTCTGAATGAAAGAAAAAAAAAATAATTCAAATATATACTTTGCATGTGTGAAAAAAATAAAAAACATCACTTGTTAGTGCCAACAAATCAAAACACTAAGAGGGGAGTGAGTGGGACACACGTCCATATTGACTGGTATCTCAACCATGAGGTGGCTACAGATAAAACCACGCTGTTCCGACTCTCAGGAGCGAAAGCACATAAGACATTTTTTGTTGAATCCACAACATTTCTTATGTTATGGACTCAACATAAGAAATGTTGAGTCCATCTTCCAAGACAGTACTAACCCTGTACATTAACAGTGCAGGTACTGAAACTAAATGCAACACAAAGAATGTTCTGGTGTCATATGAACAATGTGTGAGCTGAAATTTCATTGAGATAAGTTGACTGACAAAAAACTATGAGGGGCCATATAGGACAAAAACTATATTTTCTTTCACACACACACACTTACAATACTAAAATTGCACATATACACTAGATTTAGATATAGATATACAGACAGAATAATTATACACAGTGTAGGAGAAATATATACATTTTTGAACTTAATACAAAATGTTATTTTGTATTTACGTGAGTTTCATTTGTTACTCTGCTATTTGAAAAAGATAAGCATCTGTAATTGTATCTTGTTTAAGCTTATTACGTGGTGCCTTTTGATTGGTTATTGACTAATTAGTTTATGAAAGATGAGGTCACCTGCTCATTGTAGTCTGGCACCTTGAGAGTAACAGTCTTTTGACAGTCACTTTCTATTTGTTTTGAATGTGTTTGTTATTTTATTTCCTTTTATTAAGCCCAGTAAAGACTTAAAGATGACCGTCGGATTCAAGACCTCTTTTTTTTGTAAGAAATGTGTTACGTACGAAAGAGCTGTGAGGGGCTAGACTAGTGAGAACTTGCCGCACTTACACACAGACTAACGTTTTTCAGCCTTTATTTCTATTGTGATTATTTTTCTGCATATCACTAAGAAAAACATGACATTTAAGATTAGAACATTACATCAGAGCAACAAAGACATACCAAAATATGGGTTTAGTGAAAAATATGCTTAAAATCAGCATTAAGGTCTCTGTTTTTATAACGTACTTTTGGTCTAACAAATGAGCATCATCTCAGTGCATATTCTAGTTTTATGAAAATGGCTGTATTATATGGTAATTATTTGTGATTAATTTTCTAAATCATAAGCAACTCTTAAGCAGTTTGTTTCATGTTGGAATAAATGTTAAACTATCAAGACAGAATTCATTATGAAAATTAAAAGACTGAAATAATAATTTCCTGTTCATATCATATATTAGGTGAACAGTACAGGTGTGGATATTTAACCTACACCAATGCAGGTTAGAGAGTTATTATTTAATTATTTTTGTACAGGAAACTTGTTAAAACAGGAATAATCAGCTTGAACAAATGTATTTTACTCCCAAAGGTTCCACTGTATTTACTTTAATGTGTTTTTTGTTTATTTAAGTCTGTTGTCAGTGATGAGGATGTTACATCTCTCAGACTAGAGATTAATGAAGAGAAACATTCTCTTCATTAATCAGAAGTGTTCAATGAAGAGAATGTGTATCTTGTTTTCACATCTTGTAAAAACAAGATGGCCACGCGTTTTGTGTTTATAAGATGTGCGTACATCTTGTAAAAGAAGAGTACAGGATGTACGGGCAACGGGAACCAGTTTCATTCTATTCATCTACTATTCTTTCAGTTATGCTCAAAGGCAACCTCTGCTGCCCTCTTCTGGTAAGTGTGAGAAACGGAAACCAGAACAGTGATTTTTAGATTACAATAATTTAAAAGTAGGATGTTTTTTTAGACATAGAAGCATAGTTGATATGTATTTTGTCTTGAACAGAGTGAGGTTATCATAAAAATAAGTAAGAGGAGAAATAACGTGTGCATTGGAAGAAACCAAAGAGTGTAAAATGAAGGGGGGCAGAGCTAGTGACTTTGTCAAGTGTAAAGAAAAATTCACAGATAAGTTTGAAAACAAATAATCATGCTCTTTAGTCATAAAATAATGTCACTTTCAAAAGAATTCAAGTTATTTTAACTTTATCACTTTTAACAGCAATACAAACATAAACTTTAATTTATTATATGTTGACTTTATTTGACTGACCAGCACAAAGTAGAACATATGATAGAAGAGCTGGAGGAAATCCTGATAGACTGCAGAAGACTTGAGACTGGGGTGGATGTTCGTTTCAGGAGGAATCATTTCCTGAGCTGCAGGAAATGATTCAGATCTAAATACATTTATGTGCTAGAGTGGCCTAGTCAAAAGGCATGCATGTTCCATCCAATGTGACTGATCTTGAGCAATTTTAAAGAGAATTGCTGCTAAACTTTAAACTTCTGGATCAGTGTTTCTCATCTCTGGTCCTCAGGGACCGCTGCCCTGCATATTTCATATATGTCTCTGTTTCAGAACATTAGATTTTAAATTATTGCATCACCTCCTTTGAAGCCATCAAGTGCTGTAGAAGCCTGTTCATCACTCACTTATTCAACTCAGAAGTGTAACACCTAAAATATGCAGAGCAGTGGTCCCTAAGAAGCAGATGATGTACATGCTGATAAAGACATGCTCCAAGAAACTTTTGGCTCCGTTTCCAGAGAATGATAGCTCCACACATTGTTGACTAAGAAGGGATGAAAAGAAATGGATGCAACACCCTTCAGGTTTTGTTATTTAAAAAAGTTTTTATATTATGAATTTGTTTCTTTTCACTCAGTATGGCCTGCTATTATATGAACCATCTCCTGGTTTTGTTTGGTTGTTCCTAGTTATCAAATTTGTTTGTAAAAGTTATACTGGAGCCTTAATGTGGACCCCTTTGAAATTTGGGGTCATTAATTTTTTTGTATCTTTCTTAGATTGGGATGGCACCATCAGAATGGAGATATAAAATAAAGGGACTATCAATTTGGGATTTTGTTTGAAGGTCAAAGAAAATAATATGGAGGTGTTTGGCAAGCAGCATGCAGGTGTGATGGAACAGGGGTACTGACCTCCAGTAGATGAAGATGCCAATGAGAACAACCAGGCCAAGCAGAGTGAGGGTGGAAATGATGACCAGAGGAACCACAGCCTTCCTCTCCTTCTCACTCATGGAGCCGACCCTGGACTCATGGCTGCTGTTACTGGCATCTGCACAGAGTCAACAAAGGCGGGTAGATGTGAAACCATTCTCTGGGAGAGGGAAACTGAAGCTGATGATTGTTGGTTGTTAACAAAAACCTTTCTTTGTTAATGTTTAAAACATTTTAGAGATCAGCTCCAACATTCATTATTTTAACTGTTCTCCTGAAATTAAATAACTGTTGCAGTCCCATTGCTCTTGTACTATTGACAGTGACAGATATGACTTTTTCTTGAAAAATTACAATTATCCAGGAAACATAACTTAAATGAAAGCCTTTAACTGCAAAAGTTCACTAATGACCAGGGGTTAACGCAGCTATAAGTTCTTGCTGGGAATATGACAAAAATCGCCGTGGGCTCATTGTTTAGCCTCTCCGTTTCTTTCTCTGAAGGTCTTGGCACACAGTCGGTGGAACATAACTAAGTACATTTACTTGCATTGCTGTATTACAATTTGTCTACTTTGTACTTTAAGTTGTTTAGAAAAATTGAACTTTTACTTTTAATTAAATTTGTTTTGAGTAAAGTATTTTATTCAGTTACATTTGAAATCATATTCACAAATGAATAAAATGAAACATAAGAAAACATCAGAAAAAACAACAACATTGATCTTTTGGCTAGTTTTGTACTTTGCCCTCAGCTGGCATGTATTAACATTGATAAACGATTTTCTGACGTTAGTGTCTGCAGTGATGCTAACTAACATCAATAGTAGTTTGTCCTTTGTTGAACAAATTAGTTGCTATCAAGTTTTGTTTTTGCGTGATTAAAAATTCACTGTCCTGTGGTATTTTCCCATTTTTTGTTTTAGAGTCTATAAATGGTAAGTGATTTATTGTTTTCCCTATTCCAACACAAGTGGCATTTTTTGTGTCTGTAGACCACCTGTGTAAAATGTCGCAGTCAATAAATCAAATGCACCAATCCAATCAGCACCGGTCTTCTGGAAGTAGATGCATGTGCCATGCAAAAAATCTCTGGTCATAAGCGTTTTTTCTCACTGTGTTGTGTTGTATATGAGCAAAATAACATGTAGCACAACTAGATATTATCTGTTTGCTTTTAACTGTGACATTTTGTAGCAAGCAGATGTTTAACAGCTGCCTGTTGACGAAAGGATTGAGCTCCAGGGTTCTGGGAGGAGAAACAGAGAGAGGAGGGCGACTGGATGGGGAGAGGCTCCAGACAGCACGGACAGTTCAGAAACATTTCGGAATAAGAAAAATTTTTATTTATGAACAGATGAACTGGTGTTTCAGACTGCCTATTGCTAGCAGATCTATTCTGACTCAAAGTGCAGCTGTAACTGGTTCGCTATCCGAACACTCGGTTTACTTTCACCCCTGCTAATGATAGATTAAAATTTTTTAATATGAATTTCAATCACTGACTCATGATGATCCCACAGAAAAAAAAATCTGAAAGCGTATGTGAGATATAGACTAAATTCTGTAAAAATACATTTACCCTTAAAACAGCTTTACAATTAGTTGTAGAAAATCCTTCCTGGTCTTCACCTAACTCAGTCAGAGAAATCTCTCAGATTTACTGTTATGCACTTTAGACCTAACATCTGTATTCTGGGTGATGATGTTAAAAATGTTGTTAGATACTCTGAGATGCAGAATCTCCGTGTCACCATCACTTTGGTTGACATAACAACAGCACCATTAATAAATAAATACCAGCAAGTGTTAATCATTTCTCTTTCTATCACCAAATAGACCATCTTACAGAACTGGAAAGCAAGACATTCACTCAGTAGGAATCACTGGAGCAATCTATTCACTGGGTACACATCAGTGGTAAAAGTGACAGTGAAGCAAGCACGTTGCATTCTGGGAAGGCTTTCTGGGTCACGACACCGTTTTAGTAAACTCAGAATGACATTGTATAATATTCCTGCCCTTTAAAGTACTTTTAAAAATGAAATATTATTTAACACCCTTTCACAGTTTTCTCAGGAAACCCAGTAGATTCCAGTGAGATAAGTGACTTGCCGGTGAGTTTCATGAAATAAATTGCATCACAAGGAAAGAAAATCATGTGGAAATATAGAAGCATCGTCCTGCCAATTTAGCAACTGTGTGACATCAACAAAGTCAGTGTTCTGGAGCCCAGGTCTCAGTCCAGAGGGAGCCTGCAAACCTGAAGAGTTCTGTCAGGTTTGTAGGCCAGCAGCGTTTTGCCTACAGAAGGATTAGACCAAAACACCAAACCAAAGGAATGTAGTTTAAAAGGCAATGATGAATTTAGAGGGAAGTTATTATTCTGGATTATTATTTTATCATCTATTATTTTGACAAATAAAATATCTTGGTAATCCTAATTGAACAAACAAAATAAATAAATAAAAGTATTATCTAATTTAATGTCAGGCACTATCCGATTTCAAATGTAAATACACAACATTTTGGTGTTACCATTCCTACTTTTATTCTTCCCAGAATGTTTTGTTTGTCCATCACAGGTACTCAAAGGGCCTTAGTCTGTACATTCATGACAAAGTCACACTTTGTCATGACCTAGTAATCTGGAAGGGAACTCCTGCTAACCCTGGGGCAGATCGAGTTAACGTTCCTCTTCTGGACAAACTGAGCGAGCTCAACCATTAATGACTGTGTTGACCTTTCTGACCTGTTCATAAAGAGACCAAGCTGCATTTTCTTTCAAGTCTGTCACCTCATGAATTTTGCTTTATCCATCAGAAACACTGCAGATTCTACTGTTTATGCAATAAATTGCAAAGTTTTTGACAGAGGAACGAAAACGGTTCATTCATTTGGTCCTAAGGTCCAATGAGAGAAATGGACTCACCAAGGTCCTTCTGAGAAGACTTCAAACTAAATAATGAAGACAGGGTTCATTGATGATACCTAATATAAATCACACTGAAATGGTGCTCACCCTGATGGAATATCTGCCTAAAACAAAGCATGGCTGGATTTCTCTATGAATGAATCCAGCAATTACCAAACAATTACCAGTTCCCTGGTGAGAAGTGAAATCTACCACTTCTAAAGCAGATGTGGCATTCTGCAATTAATGATGCAAAACAGCAGGATATCTTTAATGAAGTCATTCATTGTTTTGAAACTCTGTCTGAGCATTAAAAAGTGAAATATGTTACATTTGTTTATGATGCACAACATGCAAACACGTAGAAGTCTTCTTCATTCTTATATTAGGACCAGTATTCCCAGGCAATAATTATTAGCCATTTTTGGTAAACTGCTTGACAAATCTAAATAGCAAAATGGTGAATATAGTTTATCTATCAAAATAAATACACACAACAATCATCTGAGGTTTTAAAGAACTCTGCTGCCCTCTGGTGTGCATGTCAAGAAGGGTTAGATCTCAGTTGGACCTTGTTTTGATCTTAAGAACAAAGCCATTGAACATGTGAAAGCCATAAATTACATATTCATACACCTTCCTTAAAAGATGTAATCTCTAAACTTTTAAAATATTCCTTCCATCTTTTTACACAATTTCAGCAAAATAAATAAATAAATAAATAAATAAGTAAATACATAAATAAATAAAAGGTCTTATCTTGAGCAGTTCCTAACCAAACCCTACTTCCTATGTTATTGATTTTTGGGACTTTATCTGAAATAATAAATAATAAATAAAACAAAGTAAAAACACACTTTTATAGATAATGATGTTCAGTGTTGTTGGGTATAATGTTTAGAATAAATTTGCTTTTGTTTACCTTTACATTTCATTTTTCAATGTAAAAATCAAATATAATTTTGTTGAAATTCACTGATGGATGTCCACAACACTTGCTGGCCCTTTGGCTTTTGTTGCTCTGATGGGTTTATCACTTCTCGGCATCAGCTTTTTTTGTTTTTACCTGAGACTGGGTCTTCTTCCTCAGATTCTGTCTCTGTGTGTTCTGAAATAGTGAAGTCAGAAGATGTCTCGTTGTCATTAAGGCCTTCGCCTTGCCCTGAGCCGCTAATATCTGTCCCTCCCAGAGACCAGGGTGAACCCGAGGCCACCTCTGCATCAGTCGGGGCCACTTTGCCTCTTACTTCTGGACTGATGGCACTGCCGCTGCCACTTTCAAAATAGAAAGCTGAAGAGTGTTCCTCCACATCATCTGGGCTCTGACCAGATTCCAGCAAAATGAATGGAGGGACAGTGCTCACGACTTTGGTTGAATGAGGAAGTGGGCTTACTCCAGAAGCTGAGGTTTGACCTTTATCCCACTCCTGGTCTGATCCTTCCTGCGAGTCAGGGAAGAAGGCTGAGCCAGAGGAGCTGCTGCTAAAGTCTAACACCTGCTCCTCTGTAGTGGGGGTAAGTGGGAAAGTGGTGGGCAGGAAAGGGAGGGAAGAGGTTTGGAAGGTGGTGCTTCTCTCTGATGCTGACAAACTGGGATCCGCAACAACAGACAATGTGGCTGTAACAGAAAGATGCAGGTCACTATGGGTGGCTTGGAGAAATTGTGGAGAGGACATTGAGATAGCACTATGGAATAGCAGAGAGTGGTCAAAAGACAGAGCAGCAGAGCCCAAACTTTCCAGAGATAGTGGAAGGTTTTCTACATTAGAACCAGAAGCTGAAAGTAAAACCATGCTGGAGTACAGCTCTAAACTTTTAGTGCTCTTGGCTGATGTTGACAGTGACACATGAGGAGAGGTGTGCAACCATGATGAAGGTGCTGATGTCTCTAGAGAACAGCCACACACAATGTCCACATCGCTTGCTAGGAGTAACCCATCACCAATGATCTCAGGAACTAAAGACTCTGTGCTGCTCCCTGTTGCATATCTTGAATCCTCAAATCCAGTTGCTGGAGATTTGGACAAGCCCAGAGAAAAAGTGAAATCACTAGAAAAAGCGACTGAAGGCTGTAGGGTAGGGCTGGAAGAAAGAGATAATGTTGAGGATGAAAAATTCAAGGAAGTTTGTGAAAATTCGGCTGTGACACTGGCGTGTGTTAGGTCCAGCACTGATTTGAGTGGAGGGGTATTACTAAGTACAGAGAGATCACCTGAAGACCCAGACAACAAAACATCATTATCACTATCCCAAAAAGTGAGGTTAGAGAACGCAGAGTCAGTTGTTGGACCAGGTAGGGAACGTGAAGGGTGAGAGGGGTGAGGCAGGGTGGAAGCAAGGAGGAAAGGGATTGAGGTAGAAGTCAGGTCTTCACTAGACAGAAATCCAGTAGCAGCATGCTGGGAGTCTGGAGCGCTGGCAGATGACACAGGCCACAGGGAGGAAGGGTCATGCAAGCGAATGGAGAGAGTGGCGCTTGGCTCCAAGGTGTCACACATAGGGGAGGAGGCAAAGGAAGAGGAGGGGAAGAGAGAGCTACGCTCACCGTTTGATAGTGGCTGCGTGGATTGAACAACAATGCCACTCAGCACCACAGATGGGGATGAAAAGTGAGGCATGGTGGAACTTGTGGCACTATGGTGTTCAGCTTCTGTGGATGAAAAGGTCTTGGAAGTAGAGGGTGATATCTGAATCTCAGGAAAACCTCTGGTATGAGTAGAAACATTCTCATCAGTAGTACTGTCTTCACTTATGGCTTGTGCCAAACCTTGATCAGTCTCGGCTTGCTTAAAGGACGGCGATGAGTTACTGCTCATATCTGTGGTGAGAGATGACTCTATGGTAGGTGGATATTGAAAAATAACTTTTGAACTGTCTGTCTTTGTGTCAGGGGTTATAGGGTTAACAGTGCTTGGGACAACTTTTCCGTTTTTGGATAAGTCTTCATGATGTTCTTGTACATTTACACCATCTGTCTTTATATGTGTGAGAAGAGGAGAGGGAGAAGTTGAAATTGGGGCTTCTTCTGTTGTGAAATAAAAAAGAGTGTTGCTACCAGTGCCTGCACTCCCTCTGCTCTCTGGCAACTTAGTGTCTGCTGGTGGTTGTAAGGGAGTACTCATGGGTCCTGTCTCCTCAGAGGGTCTTAAAACTTCACCAGACTGACTGGATAGTAGAGCAGAAGCAGGTTCAGTAGTGGTTCTTCTCTCACTGGACTCTTCTGTAGGAGTTCCAATGCCAGGCAAGTGAAACCAAGGTGGTGCTGATGTTGTGGTCCTTGGTGAGTCTGCAGTACCCCAGTTTAAATTATTGTTCCTGATTTGGTCCACCTCATTCCAGGACAAGTCAGGTTCATAGTTGCCCTGTATGTGAAATTGGAGATTGTAAGTTATTATAGCAAGATGAGCTGTACACATAAAAGCTAAAATGGGAGGTGCACAGAAAACAAGAGTAGAGGTTCATGTACCTCAAATTCAGTTTCATCTGAACCTGGATCCAGAGCATTTTCTGAAAAGGAGAACAGGTTATAAAATTAGAAAGATCAAATAATTGAAAAAGAGAACAGGCTTTTAGAAAACTCATGAAATGCAATGATTGATAACCAGAGTTAGATTTTGATTTAACCATCTGAACCACTATGAGCATTAACACTGATATCCTTGGTCTGGATAAATAAGGCTGAAAAGAAGAAAATGAAATGATTTGGATTAAAAGATTGCAGGGGGGAAGAGTCAAAGGCATATTAAAAATAATAAGAATATGAAAATGAACTTTAGTTTTATTATTTAAATATTCACAAATAATAATAAAATAACATATTTAAGGAAGTTAAGGAAGCTCCTGCAAAACTGAAATCAAAATAAGACAAAAAACTGAGGAGAAACAAAGGATCAGCACCATCTTCAAGTCAGTATAAAAAGTAATCTCATGCTTTCAGTTCAGAATTTTAATCTGTCAAGTCACTTCATCGCTGTATTTCTTCTGCTTATCTAGGATTTAGTCAGCAAATAGCCAGCAAGACTAGGGAGTTTATTTCTTTAAGTACAACTCATTTTCACAAATCTCAAAGAACTTGTATTTAATTTTCACCATTACTGGTTATTGTAGTTTTGGTACACACACACATGCAGGAAAACAGGCATGTTCATGCATGGATTATCCAAAAGACACAGCATCATTTAACATTTATCTACAAAAACCACTAAATAACCAAAATAAATATAAAGTGAAGTAGGGTGGGGGCGGTTAGGGCAGATGGGCAGAAAGGGGTCTTGACGCCCTTACCTGTCTAGGGCTAAGTTACACATCATGGAGACCAGTAGAGACTGGTCTGTGAAGCTTCAGGTGAAGGGTGGAAGGCTGTTAAACAGGGTTTTGGGGGAAGCTACCATGGGCTTCGACAAAAAGGCCACAAATAATGTTTTGGTTGACAATAGAGCTAAACTGTATCAGCAGAAGTAGTCACCTTTCCAAATCATTGACTTGTCATGTTCTATCACCACCAGCAGCTAATCAATCATGCAGACTGCTTCTACAATCATCCGGGAGAGAATGGGTCGCTGTCAGGACACCAGTGAATTCCAGCACAGCACCATGATAGGAAGCAACTTGTACAATATGTCCAGCTGTGAAATTTCCTCACTACTGAATATTTCACAGTCATCTGTTATTGGCAACATAAAGTAGAAGTGATTAGAAATGACTGCAACACAACTACAAAGTAGGAGGCCATGTAAAATAACTGAGTCCTGGACATCACAACCTGAGGCAAACAGTGTGCTGGAGTCACCAACTTTGCAGAGTTAGTGACTTAACTAGTTTAGGAACAGTGGAATGGTTTTCTATGACTGAGCAGCGGCATCCAACTGCAGCACAAAGCCTTGGACATACCAGATGTGCTCGCTAGAGTGATAAATCATATGTCTGTCTCTTAATGGAAAAGTAGAGCTTGGCAGTTGCGGAATATGGCAATGTTCTGACTGCACTGTGTCAAGTGTAAAGTTTGGTGGAGAGAGGATTATGGTGTGGGGTTGTTTATCAGGAGTTGGGCTCAACCCCATAGTTTCAGTGTAAGAAACAGATAATGCTACAGCATAAGAAGACATGTTGGACATTATGCTCTTGAAAAGTGGAAACAGTTTAGGAAAGCTCTTCCCTGTTCCTACAGGACAGCCCACCAGTACACAAAGCAAGGTTCATAAAGAGATGGATGAATGAGTCTTGATCTTATGGAAGCCCGTTTCTATCACTCTGTAAAAAAAAAAAAAAATTATTTCATTATAATGAGATAGCATCTCAAAATAATGAGATACTAACTGAGTGCTGATAATGAGATATTATCTCATTGTAATGACATAGTCTATATAGGCTCAGGAAGTTTGGAGATGTTTCGAATTAGTTCAGTCCACCTGTAGTGGTTTGACTTTCCTGTCGGTCGAGCCTGCCGCCTGCAAGCACCGAATACTAGCTAAACATAGCTGTGTACAACGGTAAGAAATGAGGTTTTGTTAATTTAAGTTAAGTCTGTAAAATAAGCTAGTATAGCATAAAGTAATCAATTTGGCATACTGACAATGGTAGCTAATCTTGAAGATGGTTTAAGAAGATGCATTCATATCTTTGAAGGTAACATTTTCTGTTTCTTTACTTCGTCAGTACACAACTGACTTCCTGGTAATTTTAGTTAATATCTGAGGATTACGTGGTTTTATTTGCTGTAATGACACTTGTTCAGTTTACCACAAAGTCATGGTGTAATAACTGGTGAGTGGTTAGTAGATGCTGCATCTTGCTCCCAAATCACTGCGACACCAAAATGATCCCTCT